>NC_050533.1:27001890-27036090 GCF_002922805.2 Oryzias melastigma
GACCGTACCCCTCCCAGTCGATGAGGTACTGCAGATGTCCCCCACGACGTCTGGAGTCCAGGACGGCGTTGACTCTATATGCCTCCTCGCCGTCTATGATGAGGGGAGACTCGTCGGGGCCTGAGTCCGGGGTAGCGTCACTGGGTCCTTTGGCGGGTTTGAGAAGTGACATGCGGAACGTAGGGGAAATCCGGTACTCTGGTGGAAGCTGCAGGCGGAATGAGACAGGAGTAATTTGACGAATGATCTTGAAAGGGCCTACAAACCTGGGGTTGAGTTTTCGACATGGAAGTCTTAGGCGAAGGTCCCGGGTGGAGAGCCAGACCCACTGGCCCGGGCCCAAGGCAGGGCCCACCCGACGATGCCGATTGGCTTGGACCTGGGTCCGACGTACAGCATGCTGTAACTGGATATGGGCGGCTCTCTACGTTTCCCCACACCCTCTGAACCATTCATCCACTGCTGGCAGTTCAGATGGTTCTCCAGACCAGGGGAAGAAGGGAGGCTGGATGCCCAAGACACACTGGAATGGTGTGAGGCCGGTGGATGCCTTCTTGAGGGAGTTCTGCGCGTATTCAGCCCACACCAGATACTTGCTCCACTCGTGCTGATGTTGACCACAATATGAACGCAAGAACCTGGTGATCTCTTGGTTGAGACGTTCCACCTGGCCGTTGAATTGTGGGTGATAACCGGAGGTGAGGCTGACATTGATGTTGAGCCCCTTACAGAATGCCTGCCAGACCCTAGATGTGAATTGGGGTCCCCGGTCTGAAACGATGTCTTCCGGGAGTCCATAGTGCCGGAAGACATGTTGGAGTAGCTGCTCTGCGGTCTCCATGGCTGTGGGTAACTTGGGGAGTGGTAGCAGACGGCAGGATTTTGAGAATCGATCGATGACAGAATGGTTGTGTTACCTTGTGAGGAAGGTAGATCGGTGATAAAGTCCACAGCTATATGGGTCCAGGGGCGTCGGGGCACAGGAAGTGGTTGCAGGAGCCCTGCCGGGAGTTGTCCTGGAGATTTCGATGATTGGCAGACGCCGCAGTCGGTGACGAACTGCGCCACGTCAGCCTGCATGGTGGACCACCAAAAAGAGTTATGCACGAGTGTTTGGGTGGCTGCCATACCTGGATGTCCTGCTGTCGGGGAATCATGAACCAGATGTAACACCTGTTGACGATGGCTGGGTGGAACATACATACGATCAGCCGGACAGGATGGAGGTGGAGGATAGGCCGTGTTAATGTCTCTGAGTTTGGTCATGATGTCCCACTGCACTGGAGCCAGAACAAGAGACGAGGGCAGGATGGGTGCTGGTTCATCAGGTGAGTCCAGGTTGGCTTCGTAAAGCCGGGACAGAGCGTCTGCTTTTCCGTTCTTTGAGCCAGGGCGGTAGGTCACCTGGAAGTTGAAGCGTGAAAAGAAGAGAGACCAGCGAGATTGGCGTGCGTTCAACCGCTTGGCCGTCTTAATGTACTCTAAGTTTTTGTGATCTGTGAGGACCAAGAACGGTTCTGTGGCACCCTCCAACCAGTGTCTCCATTCTGTGAACGCATCCTTCATGGCGAGTAATTCGCGATCTCCTACATCGTAGTTTCGCTCTGGGTTGGATAGCTTACGGGAAAAAAATGCACAAGGGTACATCCTTTGGGGCTGACAGTGACGTTGGGACAGGACGGCACCAACCCCAGTGTTAGAAGCGTCCACCTCCACTATAAACTGTTTAGTGGGGTCGGGGTGGTGCAAAATGGGTGCTTGAGAGAAGCATTTTTTCAGCCTTTGGAAAGCTGATGAAGCTTCTGGAGTCCAGCAGAGTGTTTTGGTTGCGCCTTTCAGCAGAGAGGTTAATGGGCCTGCTACAATGCTGAAACCCCAAATGAACCGACGGTAGAAGTTCGCAAAGCCGAGAAAGCGTTGGAGTTCCTTCACCGTGGTGGGTTGTGGCCATTGAAGAACGGCGTCTACCTTACCCTGATCCATGGCTACACCCTGTTGACCAATGACGTACCCCAGAAAGGAGATGGAGGTGGTGTGAAATTGACACTTCTCACCCTTGACATACAGGTTGTTCTCGATGAGGCGTTGGAGGACCTGTCGGACATGGGAGATGTGCTCGTCGTAGGAGGGAGAGTATATAAGGATGTCATCTATGTAAACTATGACGAAGCGATTGAGCATGTCTCTGAAAACGTCATTAACAAACGCTTGAAAAACTGAAGGGGCATTACATAGTCCGAAGGGCATTACCAGATATTCATAGTGTCCGGAGGTTGTGGAAAAGGCGGTTTTCCACTCGTCTCCCTCATGAATACGTACGAGGTTGTACGCACTTCGAAGGTCAAGTTTAGTGAAGTATTGTGCTTGGCGTAGCTGTTCTAGGGCGGCTGGGACTAGAGGTAATGGGTAACGGTATTTAATGGTGATTTCATTCAGGTTACGATAATCAATACATGGCCGAAGGCCACCGTCCTTTTTCTTAACAAAAAAGAATCCAGCTGAAGCTGGAGATGTGGAGGGCCGTATGAATCCCTTCTGCAATTCCTCCTCGATGTATTTTTGCATAGCTTCGGTCTCTGGCTGAGAAAGCGGGAAGATTCTGCCCTGCGGGGGCACGGCTCCCGGTTGTAGTTCTATGGCACAGTCATAGGACCGGTGTGGCGGCAGACGCGTGGCGTGCTGCTTATTGAACGCCTCCTGGAGGTCGTCATATTGGGAAGGGATCGAGTCAGAGGGTCCCGTCTGGGTGCGCAGGGTTAATTCTGTGGCGGCAACCTGACATCTCGACCCCTCCTTGTTGAACCCATCCTGACGTTGTTGATGGTTCTTGAGGCAGTTGGGAGAGATGAAGCACAGTTCTTTGGTGGACCAGGTGATGGTGGGATCATGGATCTCAAGCCATGGCATCCCCAGAATGATGGCACAACGTGGTGAGTTGATGACAAATAGACGAATGGTCTCCAGATGAGAGTCCTGAACACGTAGTTGGACGTCTGGTGTGAGAAATTTGATCTTTCCGGACCCCAACGGTCGTCCATCTAGGGCTGAAACTGCCAACTGCGATTTGCAGGGAAGCAGAGGGATGGCATTATTATAGGCAAAAGTGAGATCAATGAAATTTCCAGCAGCCCCTGAATCTATCATGGCTCTGGTTGTGATACATCTATCATTGATCATCAGAGTGATGGGCATTTCAAAGGTAGAGAAAGAATCACTCACCGGTGTGCCCGACCGCCTAGGGGGGCGGTCGGGACACGACGCCCGTAGATGACCAGGGTTGCCGCAGTATAGGCACAAATGTTCTCTCATGCGTCTTCCCCGTTCTTCAGGTGTAAGGCGAGTGGATCCCAGTTGCATGGGTTCAGTGGACCCCTGAATATGACATGGGACCATGACACTGGAGTCTGAATGATAGAGTTTGGGTCCTCGTGTCTTTAACAAATTGTCCAGTCGAATAGTTAAGGCAATGAGCTGGTCGAGGTCCAAATGTTCATCCCGGCAGGCGATTTCTCGCTGGAGCTCTCTAGACAGTCCGCGGCAGTAAACAGTCTTTAGACAGTCAGGAGACCAGGAGGTCTGAGCAGCCAAGTTCGAAACCTCAGTGAGTAAGCAGCTGCAGAGTCAGTGTTCTGCTTGATGTCGATGAGCTGTTCACCTGGGTCTCTTCCGTCAGCAGAATGTTGAAACACTGAACGAAGGAGCTGGGTAAATTCAGTGTAGGAATGAAACAGTACAGTACCTCCTGTCCATACGGCAGCCAGCCATTCCAAAGCCTCACCAGACAGCAAAGAACATAGGAAGGAAACCCTGGCCTCCTCTGTGGGGTACTGAGTGGCTTTCTGATGCAGGTAGAGCTGACATTGCATGAGGAAGCCAGAACACTGTTCAGGTTTCCCGGTGAATTTGTCTGGCAGGGAGAGTTGCGGTTCAGATGTCTGAAGAGCTGGAACCGCGTCCGGTCCTGTAGAGGCGGTGGACGTGGGTTGAGAGGGAGCGGGCGTGGCCGACGGCACAGGAAGCATCATAAGCCGCTCCATGATGGTGTCAGTAGCAGCTGAGAGACGGTGCAGTTGACGACCATGTTCCAGTAACATGTAGGCAAACCCTCCAGGGTTAAACGGCGTGGAGATCCCCATTGCTGGATCCATGTCTGGCGAAGTTTTCTGTGATGAAGAGGCAGGGACGTTTGGATCCATATGCAAATGGTTTATTGTATAAGGGCAAGACAAAGGCATAGTCAGAGTCCAGGCGTGGGTCGAGGCAGGAGGCAGGCAGGAGGCAGGCAGGTAACCGGGGAGACAGGCAGAGATCAAAAACCAGTAGGAGAAACAAGGAGAAACGCTCAGAGATGTATGCCAGGCAGTACAAAACTTCGCAATGAGGTGGTGACAGCAGGCAGACTATATACTGATGGTGATGAGGTAGATTGGGAACAGCTGAGGAGATCTGGCTGAGAGAGAGACTGCTGAGAGTGGAGAGGGAGTGCAGGGTCAGTACTCAGGCGAGGGCTCCCTCTGGTGGTCGGATGTGGTGCCTGATGGGGGAATCCTGACAACAGGAATCACAGTTGGTTAAAAATGTTTAATAGCTCTAAAGATGTTAAAGCTAAAGTCACTAAACTTTCTCACATGACTAATTATCACTTATATAACAAGAAAATATATATTTTTTCCTAGATTATATTTGCTGTATTTTTACTTGTTTATTAAAGCTACTTCACAGAAGTGTTTTATTTAAGTTTTTAATAATAAAAGAAGGTTATTGAAATATAAATAAGGGACAACACTAATCTGTTTGTTTAATTTATTCATGTTTTAAATGTCTTATAAAAGTATCGGATCGGGACTCGGTATCGGCAGATACACAAAATCAAATGACTCGGAATCGGATCGGGCCCAAAAAAACCTGATCGGGACATCCCTAGTTTATTTCTAAACTGCAGAGGATTTAACCCTGTTAACAAGGTGCTGTTCGGTGGTCCTCTGATCTTAGACTAAGACCTAACATTGGCTAATAAGAGAGCTTATTGGCTGAGTTGCTTTAAAGTTTAAGCTTCTTTTATATGAAGACTTCATAAACACAATTTGCGTGATGGAAATAAATATAAATGCCAAAATGCTCCTCATAGGACTGGAACTGTCATATCAGGGATTCAGATGGTTTGTTGAGTGTATGTGTATATACATCTTTATTTAGTCATTCGCCTCCAACTTCCTATTAACCTTGAGCGCACAGGCTTGTAAGACAGAGAGGTGTGAATGGAAGAGAAAAAATTGAGCGTGTGAGAGGGGGAACACAACGTAGAAATTACTGGCTGCATGCTGGCTGGCAATCATGGCCACTCTCCTCGCTTGTGTTTCCTTCCTTGCTACTCCTTCCATCCTCATCTGCTGGAGACCTCCAACCTCTCTTCCACTCTCTCTCTGCAGCAAATGCAGGGGATCTGAGCAGCCCGGCTGCAGCTTTTTGCATGGGCACCTGCTGTGTTGCTATCGATGTAAATGTACAATTTAGCTATCAGACATCCACTTTCTGTCCTGCACAGAAAATTGCACAGACTAAAGAAAGTAGAATAATTACAGCCATCAACATTTTCTTTCATCATAAAGATGCCTCGGCTCCTCCTTAGTTGTTGTATCCAGCAGATGTCACAAAATGTCTTACTAATGGATATGGTTCCATTGAAAAATATTTTCAATGTAAATGTAGCACATCATGCTATATTCATAAGAAATTAAATTAATATTTTTGTGATTTGTACTCACAACAGGTTGATAAAATTGACATTTAAGTCAATTCATATGAATTTTGTCTTTAAAAAGGAAAATAATGCAAGTTAACTTTAAACAATCAATTTCCTCTTCTTTTAGAGTATCAAATTAATGTTTGCAGAGTCATGGAAGAACATACATTAGAAGGATGTTTCTTTTCTGTTGTTCTTTTGATGTGTGTACCTGGAGCTTCAATCTATGCCCAGTGCTTCCATGCTGAAGGCATTCAACTATTCATGAGTGGTTGAATCTCGTGTTCCCTCTCAGTGAGAGAGGTGAAATGAGTTGCAGTGTGGAGGTCTGCTGCTGTCTTTCTACTGCAGAGTCATGTTCTCTGTTACTATAGTTGGACCAGCTTTTAACAACCTAAAGCCTGTAGTTATGACTCTCCAATTAAAGGCACACTATTTGCAATTTCTGAAATAAACAATGTTAATTTCTCATTACAAACTTTATCATTCCCAAAAGAAATGTTTGTACACAGATTTCCACTTAGTATCAAATAATCCAATCTTTCTTTTTAACCATGGATTCACAAATACACACCCATCCACACGCCCGTACATCCATCCATTCATCCGTACGTCCATCCATCCATCCATCCATTCATCCGCCCATCCGTCCATTCATCCGCCCATCCATCCATCCATCCATCCATCCGTCCATCCATCCATTCATCCGTACGTCCATCCATCCATTCATCCGTACGTCCATCCATCCATCCATCCATCCAGCCATCCATCCATCCATCCATTCATCCGCCCATTCATCCGCCCATCCATCCATCCATCCATCCATCCGTCCATCCATCCATTTTCCGCATCTGCTTAATTCCTTTCAGGGTCTCAGCAGTGCTGCAGCTACTGAAGGGGATGTAGGCTCTGGAACAGTCACCAGTCTGGGCTGCAAAACCACACACACATTCACTCCTAGGAACAACTTAGAGTCAAAAATTAACCTATGATTCACACAAAACATCAGTACAAGAACTAGAGAGACACAGCACCAGGAGTAATCTACATGATTTCAAATTTGAAATAAATTAAATACTTAAAAATCCCAAGATTTTCATTTTGCTGATTCACTTCTATAAACATATTTTTAAAAATTCTTTCACTTTAGATATATTCACAAGGAGGCACAGATTTGTGGATAGAATGCAGTATTTTGTGTGTTTTTTTGAAGGACCCTCTGAGACCCAAACCTGTGCACAAGCCAAGTATTATTTGGTGCCAGAAGATAAGAATGATTTGTAAATAATGATTTTCATCTCAGGATTCCTTTAGAAAGGTCTTCCAACATTGTCTGAGCAACCATTTTGGCACGATAACAGTCAGCATGCCTGCAGTTATTAACAGCACACAATTAATACTAAGAACATTTTGAAAAACTCCTGGTAAATTAATTACTCTACTCACAAGTTAGAGATATTGTGAAAACTCAGTCGATGTGTAAACAGTGTTTCACTTTTAGATTTTTGGAATAAGGACAGGTAATAGCAGCAATTAGACAAAATTCATTTTATGTCTTAGACATAACGGTCTCACTGAGAACACTCCATCCATCCGTTCATCCATCCATCCACCCATCCATCATCCACCTATCCATCCATTCATCCACCCATCCATCATCCACCTATCCATCCGGTCATCCATCCATCCATTCATCCATCCGTCCCTCCAACATCCATCCATCTATTCATCCATTCACCCATCCATCCTTCTACTTCGACTCATCCGGGGCAGCACTCTAAGCTGCCCCTGTGACTTGCCACTCCCTCTCCCCAGCCACCTCCACCTCGGGGGGAGACCCTAAGGCGTTCCCAGCCTGACAGATGCAGGCCAAATCCAAATCCTCTTCTTACCCCTAAGGCTTTACCCAACTCCTTCAAATATAGGAGCATTTGGAGGGGTAGTGGTGTCCAAAATTATTTTTTGAAGGAGGAGCCGTAAGCTCTTATTACTTTCTTTTTTTTCTCTTTCAGTGAGGGTGTGCAGCAAAAGAGAAACTCAGTTCTTCATGTAGGAGTGCTGTAAATTACAGAGGTTTACATTTATAAAGGTGAGTAATGGCCTTTTGTTTAATCATGATTTATTAAAGTTATAAAGGTGATGCTATGTATTTTCTAGAGCTGTCAGTCAATTACATTTTTTAATCGCGATTAATCGCATTTTCCATAGTTAACTCGCAATTAATCGCAAATTCATATGTGGCCTTTTTTAGGAAAAAAAATGTGTGCTTTGTGGAATTTAACAGTTCTACATTAATTCTGAAAACAAGAATGGCAAAATTAATAGTTTTCATCAGAAATACTTTATTTTGTAACATTGTTTTGAGATAAACTTTCTTAACAATAAAAGACTGTAACATAAAATGCCTAAGAAAAGCCCAAGTGCAAGTGAAGGGCATTTTAAATTCAAAACTTCAATCAACGTTCAGTAAAATAAAATAAAAAAGATCAAAAATAAAATTTCCAAAACACTTTCATGTTCATTTTTTGTCAGGACCAAATCTTTTCCTCCTCTGCTGAACTACAGTAATAAATGAAATAGAGATTTATCATTTCCAATGAACTTTTGTTTTTTAATACATTAAAGACTGAGAAAAGCGGGATACACTGTGGATAGTTTGACAGTCTGTTACTGCCGCCGCGGTCTCTGGCTGCAGCTCGATGCAGCGGCGTGTCCAGCGGAGCTCACGCCATGAATATGCCGGGAGACAGACCGCTATGCTGGGGCTGGATCACGCTTAAACCTCCAGAACTTTGGGATATTTTGCATATTTTTGCGTGGCGAAAGAGGGACGGGCCACACACTCAAAGCTGAGATTTATCTTTTCATCTCCAAATAACTGGCGTTGTTTAAACTACATTTAAAACGTCGCTCGGTGCGCTTGCTGTTCAGAACGTCGGGGGTCCGCAGCTCTCGGGACGCGGCGCCGGACGCGAGCCGGTACCACCAGACGTGGTACTGGACGCGAACCGCAGCTGGGTTAGGGTGCAGGAGCTTTCCGCATCCTGGCGCCGGGCCGGTTCTAGCTAGCAGCTCGGTGGTTGGAGACCCGCCCGTGATCTAGTGAGAGCAGCCGGTGAGTTAGAGGGCGATGAGGGACGCCTGCGCGCGGTGTGGAAAGACATGTATGAGAAAATCCACAATTAATGCGTCAAAAAAATTGTCGGCGTCATGCACATGTCAAATTAAGCGGCTGGGTGGCTCAGTGGGCTAGGTGAAGGGCTGACACGCAGGAGCCCTGGGTTCGATTCCCAGGGTTGTCCACTGATCCCCACCCAGATTGGGTCCTTAGGCAAGACCCTTGACGCTGCTGCCTAACTGGGTCCCTGTGCCCTCCAAATACAGGGTTGCGTCACGAAGGGCATCTTGTATAAAAACTCTGCCAAATCACTGATGAGAAACAGTGGGTGCTGTTTCGCTGTGGCGACCCCGAAAGGGATAAGCCGAAAGTGAAAGAAGAAGATGCACATGTCAAATTAACGCGACAAATCTTATAGCCCTAGTATTTTCATCAACTAGTAGCAACATCTGAACTTAAAGACACTATGTATCTACAACTCTGCTTGGAGGGCTAAATCTAAGGGTAGGGAAAGGCCGCAGGGGTAGGGGAAGAATTTGGATTTGTCTGTAGTCTCTCCAGCGTGCCCTGGGTCTTTCCCAGAGCCTCCACATGCCTGAAACTTGCTTTCAGAAGTGCACCCTTGAAGGTGAAGGTATAAGCCGGATTGGCAAATTCCCATTTTCGTGGTACACATTTTTAAGGGACTTGTACAATTTTGAAAAACATCTGGAGAAGTTGTCTTAAGAGAACCAGAATAAATTTTTATTTACCATTTTTTGTACAGTAAATAAACTGGAAATAAAATACAGTACTATTATTGAGTACTACAATCGACCAGTCAATCACGGTGGGTGTCTAGATGGATCACAGGCCATCAAAAATGAATAAACAAAAAATATATTTAAAAAAATGTCAGCGAATCTCCATCCTCGCCATGAGAACATCACTTAATTGACGTGTCTGCAGTGCCTTTTTTTTTTAAAAAAGCCTTTACGCGCCACCTTCTTGCAGAGGACCAACAGGCCTGCAGCAGCTTTTATTAACGAAGAAACTGACCCAGCCGTCCCGCCACAGCACCTGCTGCCGGGTCCAAGGTCCCGACCGAGGGATTGGAGCCCAACCAGGCAGCAGTGTTGTCCAGAAGCACGCGCTTCTTGGGGCCTTCACGGCATGTGGTATGGCGCTGTCCCTCATGCACCCAATGCCCATTAGAAAGCCTGAGCAGGCGGCGGGGATACCCACTGCCTTTCCACCACTTTAGCTCCTTGGGATACCTGCTTGATCCTGCCAATAGCGTATGCTCGTCTCAAAATGATCAAGAAAAAAAAAAACCTTACCGCAAGATGTGGAATTTCCTTGCTCCTCACCTTCAGAATGTGAGTGCTCAGTGTCAGTCTCCTAACCGTTACCCTTTTAGTAAAGGATTGGATCAATGTTGCACAGAGCTCTGGGTAGTGTCAGCATCACTGCAGCAACCACACCATGTGTTCAAACTCAGGGGTTTATATACAAAATTGGGTGTTCCCTGGTCACCCAACAGACATGGAAACACCTGGTCATACGACTGGTCAGACGACTACCCTCCTAGTCCTCAGGTCATAGGCAGCCAACACAGAGTTGTTATGTGGTCATGCTTCTACTTTATCCTGTCTGACTGGTCTCATTATCTATTTCTTCTTTAGGTCTATCTGGTATACTCTTCCACTAAAGCTCTCAGTAATCTTCCAGTAGAATTCCTAGTGCTCTAACATCTAAATTCCATCCCTCTGTCTCTGTCGCAAGACTTGGTTCTATCCTGTTTTTCCTGTATATTTCTGCACCCCATCTGTTAACCAAGATTCTTTATTCCCCAACAAACATTTTTTTTTTTTTTTAGATGTTTAAACATTTACTTTAATATTAAGTGTTTTTGAACAAGAAAACAAGAAGAAGAAGAAGGCAACAGAGGGAAGCAACATCATAAAACAACCAGGACTAAGTAATAAACTAGAATGGGCGGGGCCTGTCAACACACAAACTCTATAGTTACACACACACTTGTTGGCCAAAATAGTCTCCACATTTAAACTAGTCAATGTATTCAATGCAACTGTAACTGCAGCTCACACACTCCATCATACAAACCCATTCAGATAAAGACTTTCATTCTGTCACACAAACGGTTAGTGCTAAGGTGAGCTGATACCTGTGCTCAGGTGAGTGTTTATGTTTTGCTGAGGTGGATGGTGATGGAATGTACTCAGGGGGAGAGCGCCCGACCATCCTCACGCCAAGACCCCACGCCAAGACCCCCCGCCGGGGCATCAGCCATAGCCAGGACCCCCCCAACACCCACCATGGAGCCAAGGAGAGAAACCGCCCGCCGGGCAATGCCGCCAAGCACCTAGACCAGGGCCGCCACAGAGGCTCCCCACACCCAAGAGCGGGAAGGCACAGGAACACAGAGAGTACAGGCCCCAGCCCAGCCAGAGGAGCAGCCCCCCCACCCCGCCAGGGATGGGGTAGGGGGCAGAAGGTCGAAGGTCCACCTTCCTTGTGTGATGCGTGCGTGTTTGTTTGTTAGAGTGTATATTTGCGGTGTTAATTCAATTCAATTCAATTCAATTTTATTTATATAGCCCAATATCACAAATTCAATTTGCCTCATTGGGCTTCATGCCTGTAGTTTTTACAGATGCACAGATGGAGTCATAAAATATGCACAATAGGTAAAAACTAAACAGACTATAAAGAACGGTCATCCCTGTCCTTAGACCCTCCCTCGCGGTAAGGAAAAACTCCTAAAAAAACCTGAGTCAGGAAAAAAAGAAGAAACCTTAGGGATTCCCACATGAGGGAGAGATCCCATCCCAGGACGGACAGGCGATACCAGAACGGTTAAAGAAAAGTTAGCTGCTAAAACTGCATATATGAGTAGAGTTCATTCATATAGAGCTGAGGGACGAGTGATGATTAAGTCCATAGTCCAGATGAAGCAGAACTGCAGTCCACGACCAGGAGCAGGAGGACAGACGACCCACCAGGAATCACTCTCACTCAGAGATGCAGGATGGTGTCGGGGCTTCATCCAGATGGGCGGGGCTTCGTCAGGATCACCAACAAGTCTCCCGGAAACTGCAATCTCTCCCGGTCTCCCACAGGGGAGTCGGAGAGAAGGAAAAACATGTGAATTATACTGCACCACCAACAAAGGCATACAATTAGAAGTAAATAAAAAAGTAGAGGAGAGGAGAAGTAGATGGAAAAGAGGACAGAGCCCCAGTGCACCATACTTTCCCCAGCTTCTAACTTCTAGCAGCCTTCTATGTTACTATGTAGAGAATATACATATTTCATAATTTATATTGCAAGCATATATTGGAGAAGTATGTGATTATAATAATTATTTCCCCAAACTTCAGAACAGTATGGGAGCATTATGTTAATTATTCTATGATTACTGGCTAGTCTGGCAGAACGCCTGTCCAAAGAGGAATGTTTTAAGGCTAGTTTTGAAGGTAGAAACTGTACCTGCCTCTCTGACATGAGCTGGGAGCTTATTCCATAGAACAGGAGCTTGATAGCTGAAGGTTCTACCTCCAACTGTACTTTTAGAAATTCTAGGAACTACAAGCAGTCCTGCATTCTGTGAGCGAAGTGTTCTGATTGGCTGGTAAGGAACTATGAGATCTCTAATATAGGATGGGGCCACACCATTCAGAGCCTTATATGTTAACAGGAGGATTTTGAACTTTACTCTAAATTCAACTGGGAGCCAGTGGAGAGAAGCTAACACAGGAGTGATGTGTTCTCTTCTGCTAGTTCCTGCTAACAATCTTGCTGCTGCATTCTGGACAAGCTGAAGACTTTTTAAAGAACTTTTAGGGCATGCTATCAGTAAAGAGTTACAGTAATCCAGTCTAGACGTAACAAATGCATGGATGAGTTTTTCAGCATCACTTTTAGATAACATATTCTTAATCTTAGCGATATTACGTAGATGAAAAAATGCAGTTTTACAAGCTTGAGATATGTGAGCCTTAAATGATAAATCCTGGTCAAATAAAACCCCTAAGTTTCTGACTGAAGAATTGGAGGCAACATTTACACCATCCAGGGAGACTATCTGATCTGAGAGAGCATCTCTCAGGTGTTTAGGACCCAGTATCATGACCTCAGTTTTTTCTGGGTTCAGGAGGAGGTAATTAATTGTCATCCAGGTCTTAATGTCTCTGATGCAGGAATTCAGTTTTTCTAGGTGGTCATTCTGATCTGGTTTAATGGATAAATACAGCTGTGTATCATCTGCATAACAGTGAAAATTAATGCTGTGTTTCCTGATTATGTCTCCTAAAGGCAGCATGTAAAGCGTGAACAGAATGGGCCCTAGAACTGAGCCCTGAGGGACTCCGTAGCTAACTCTAGTACAATGAGAGGACTGTCCATTTACATTAACAAACTGGTATCTATCAGATAAATAGGATTCAAACCACTGGAGGGCAGATCCCCTGATCCCTATGTCATGCTCTAGTCTCTGGAGTAAGATGCTGTGGTCGATGGTATCAAAGGCTGCGCTGAGGTCTAACAGGACCAGAACAGAGATTAGTCCCTTTTCTGAAGCTAATAGCAAGTCATTAGTAACTCTGACCAGTGCAGTTTCAGTGCTATGGTGAGGTCTGAACCCTGACTGAAAATCTTCAAAGTGATTATTGTCCTGTAGGTGGCACTGCAGCTGCTTTACTACAACTCTTTCTAGGATTTTAGATATGAATGGGAGATTAGATATTGGTCTATAGTTGGCCAGAATGTCAGGATCCAGGCTGGGCTTTTTTAAAAGAGGTTTAACAACAGCATATTTAAAAGACTGAGGCACATAACCAGTTTCTAGGGAGGCATTTATTATGGTTAGAATAGATTCACTAATAAGGGGAAGATTTCTTTAAAAAGTTTAGTGGGGATTGGGTCTAGGAGACAAGTGGAGGTTTTAGAAGATGTAATAACTGATGCTATTTCTGCTTGGTCCACAGCAGTAAAGTAATCTAATGTTACAGACATTTCTATGGATGTTTTCCTTTCTACCATTTTAATTTGCTCAGGGGTAATGGTAGGAATAACCTTGTTCAATTTGCATCTGATATTTGAGATTTTATCATCAAAGAATGTAAGAAAGTCTTCAGAGCTGAGGGAGGGTTAGAGGTGTGTGTACTAAAGGGTGCAGTTAAAATTGGTGAGAAGGCCTTAACAGGGCATCTCCTGATTGCTCGCAGAGATGCCCGTTCACCCTCCCACCAGCGGCCCTACATGTCTATGGTGCGGTTAAAATTGTCGGGAGGGGCACTGGGGCACATCGACTGCTTGCTGGCAGTGATGTCCAAGCACCCCCCCACCAAGGGTCCTAAATGTCTAAGGTGCAAATAAAATCGAGGGGAGGGGCAAATCCATGCAGCGGCCACAGGAGGGGGGGCCACTGGCAGGTAGTCCACCCCCCGCAGCGCACTGCAATACAGCCACCCTCCTCTTTACCCTATTGCATGTTTGTAAGAGGAAGGGGATATGTTGGGGTCAGTTGATTGGCAGACTGACCCCCAAAGCTGGACCACCGCCCCCCACGTATCAAGCCATTTTTACAGTTACTTAATGTCACAGCAAAACTGTTTGGAAAACTTTTTTTGTTTTTTTAATCAGTTCAGATTGATATGATACAATGTCTAGAGCCCTCCCACGTTTACCACTGAGTTTGCCAAACTTTTAAAGAGACCTACCTTCTGCTCCTTTTTGTGTCTATTCTTTTTTCTTCTGTTGTGTCCCATCATGGGAGGTTTTGATTCACAGGACTGACAACTTTATTATGTGCCACGCTTATTATTGATATTATGCCAGAGAGGTGCAGTTGCCATGGTCACCGGGTAAGAGACATTTAATTTTCTCTCCTCCATCATCATTATCTATGAGGCCATCTGTTGTGGAAAATGAATTCAGCCTCATTTGCATGACTGATAAGCACATTCTTTATCTGTCCCACAGAAGGTCATATGCCATGGATTTAGGGATTTGGGAAAGAAAGAGTGTGAGAGCGTGAAATGATGCATGGTCTTACCTCTGTAAATGAGGTAATGTGTATGTTTAGGTGTTTAGTGAAGCATAGATATGTGGATGTCTTTGCATAACTTGTGAGCATGTGATGATTAAATATACTTGTGCCAGGTCCTTATTGTCACTTAAATGTTTTTAAATTTGTTTGTGTGTGATTCTTTTTTTAATTTTGTATTTTGTGTAATTGTCAGTGTTTTAAGGTGCAAACTTCTTTGTGTATTGGTGCATGTTCTGCCCAATTTCCCATAATTCTACCGTACATCCTGCTATATTGCTGTATGGCTAGAACAGTGGAAAGACATGAACAGAGACATAGGCAGATATTTTTAGCTTACAGTTAAAACATTTTAGAAATAAGTTAGGACCCACCGAGCTACATCTTTCTCTGCTTGCCTGGGAGTTTAAGGACCACGTGCAACTTGTTAGCCCTAAGATAATGCCCCATAAATATTGTAGTCACATTTCCATTTCACTCTTCATATTTACCTTTGTCTTTCTCTTCACTTTTGGCACAGAAACTTGTTAGTTAGCTATCCACATATTTGTGTCCCAAAAATATGTGGAAGGTCTTGCTCCTTGCTTTGATCAAGGGAGATCCTATGTTGTCTTCCTCTATAAATGTGAGTGATGAGTCACTGTTGTGGACAGGCCCCCAATATATCTTTTCCCACTTAGTACCAAGCCAGATTTCTATTCATTTTTTCTCTTAACATCTTAGTGGTCTCGCATTTATTCCTTTATTATGTTATGTGTAACAGTGTGTTGGGGTTGTGTGTGTGTGGAGGGAAGGGGGGGGGGGGGCATTGCATGTGTGTTTTCTTATTATTCTTATTGCTGGGTTTCTCTTTTGGTTTTAAATTTGGAAGTGTTTTTAATGTGAACCACTTTGAGCTACACTCATTGGAAAAGTGCTCTGTACATAAAGATTGATTGAATTTGATTTGATTTGATTCGAGTTTTTCTTTCCTGGAAGAACTTGTTTTGCCACCACTGCAACCAAGACTGCTCTCCCTCTTTCTGGAAACACGTCCCCCTTTGTAAAGACTTATCGCTTCCCTCAAAAATTTTTCAAAACAAACTTCAACCTTACAGCTCAGAAAATTTTGAAGCATTAACCAATAATAATTATAATCATAATAATTGATTAGATTTCTCCACAATGGGCTGCACGGTGGCACAAGTGGTTAGCGCTCTTGCCTCACAGCGAGAAGGCCCCGGTTCGACTCCCGGCTGGGACCTTTCCGTGTGGAGTTTGCATGTTCTCCCCGTGCATGCGTGGGTTTTCACCGGGGACTCCGGCTTCCTCCCACCGTCCAAAAACATGCTTCATAGGTTAATTAGTGACTCTAAATTGCCCCTAGGTGTGAATGTGGGAGTGAATGGGTGTGTGATTGAGGCCCTGAGGCAGACTGGCGACCTGTCCAGGGTGAACCCCGCCTTCGTCCTTCAGTAGCCGGGATAGGCTCCGGCACCCCCGCGACCCCGAAAGGGAAGAAGCAGACAAGAAGATGGATGGATGGATGGATTTCTCCACGCTTTCCAGGAGCTCAAAGCGCTTACAATGTATATCCATTATTTATTGACTCCTCATTAATACTTGGTGATGGTAAGCTACTGATGTAACCACAGCTGCCCTGGAACAGACTGACAAAATTAGAAGTATTTATAATAGGATTTTAACTGTCCTGCAACCTGTCATGCTGATTCTTTACAGTTTGTTTGTTTGATTGTTTGATTGTTTAAGACAGGGGCAGCATTTATTAATATAACATTTAAAAATGAAAACAGATAAGATTATAGAAAGTTGTATATAAACATATATTTAGGCAAATCCAATTTTTAGTCCTGACAGACAGGGCAACTGTACTTAAGTAAAAAGAAAAGTTCAATCAGAAAAGAAAGAAAAACAAAAGCCAGATAAAAGCAGATACAGAAGCAACACGTGGGGTTGTCAATAGCAAAACAAAATAGTAAATTTAACCCTTCCTCTCTCCTTAGCTTGTTTAGATTAAAAGTGGGGTCATCTGGACCCCACAAGACAGTGCGCTGAACTTTCTTTTATCATTGATTTTTGAGTTTTACTAATGTCCATGGCAGACATAAAATCCTGTCCACCTTTGTCCACATTTGTCATGGAAGGAATCACACATCCATATATGGGTGGAGTCATCTGAGAGCGGAAGAGAGCGGAAGGGTCAAAAAAGAAATAATTAACAAAACACTGAAATGTATAGAGTGGTGGGCTGACAGTTTTGGTTGTCTGAAAGCCATGATTTTATCTGTTTGCTAAATGACCTTAGAATTGTCAATTCTCTTATTTTTAATTATCCGAGTTGGTTTATGTGTATTCGCATTACTATGATTAATAGAAACAGTGTAGTCACAAAATTGTGTTTTTTTCAACATTTGTAGTATTTTGACAAAGTTTGTGCATATGTGTAATATAAACACAGCTATAGTTATCCCAGTCTAACAGGTTGTTCTTTTATTCAGTATATGACAGAGATGGTGGGCTTTGGGGGTTTTGTCAAATACTTTAAGAGCTTGAAAATGTTTTGATGGGTTTCAGAACCTTTTTTGTTGGATGGTGCCCAGCTGGTTAAGCACTATGATAAATGTGACATAATTGTTGCATCAAAATACAGTTTGGCTGACACATAGAGGAAGTTGTTCCTGATGTATCTGAAATTGAATAAGTTATATTTAATTTGCTAAAAGATTTCTTGCATGGTGTTTAAAATCAAATTGTGAATCTAAAGTTACTCAAAGGTATTTAAATTCTTGGACAACTTCAAGCTTTTGATCTTGTACCATAATGTTGGGATCTGATTCGATACTCACTCTCTTTGAAAAATACATACAGACAGTTTTAGATACATTTAAGGGTAGGAGTGAGCTTTAGAACCATGTACTTATATTGTTCATGACTGATTTTAGTTGTGCTGCTTAATTGTTTTTGCATAAACATATATGAATGAATGAAATCGTTTATTTCAAGCAATCAGGTCACAATACATACATAACATATCACTTGATGAATCACAAGTAGATCACTTGAAAGGGAGTGGAAGGAAGCGAACTTATGTAATCCCACCCCGACTCGACCATAACATTTTCTCTACATGAATTATCAATATCCAGTTCAGGACTTAATATCAAATATTAATAAAATCAGGCTCATCAAATCAATAATGATCATTAAATCATTAATGTAATCAAGTTTCAAAGCATCTACGACAAATCATTTATATTAATCAGTAAAGAAAATTAATACCATAGTGATTGTAAACTTTTCAGTAATCATTACTGCATATTACATAAACAGTAATCTAATATTCTCATTGAAAAAAAAGACACCTTGTGCATGAATTATGATAATACAAAAAATACTAATAAAATCATCTTCATTTGCTAATGCAGTAAAAATCGAAATATTCTCATTAAAAAGAAGGCAATTAGAGCAGATTGTATTAATCAAAGAATGATTATATAAATAGAAAAAGTAAAGAAGACTACAAATGACCTTCATTTGTTTATGGAGAAAAAAAATCAACATATTCTAATAAAAAAAATACAATTTGTGCCGATTGTATTCATCAAAAAAATGATTATAATAAATAAAAAATAATAAGTTGGAAAAAAAAGGATCAAAAATTTGAGCAGAATCAGTGCTACATCACAGCTTAGGAACAAGTTTAAGGCCACGTAATCGTTCTTCGTTGTTATGACTGAGAGACAGTGAAGGTCTCATTTCAAGGGAAATGTGCTCAAGTTCTGCAGCTCAGAGTCGGGTCAGAGTTCACATCCAGCAGTTTGTTGAGTTCACGTTTCACATTTTGCTTGAATTAAAGGGTCAGAAATGAGTAATCCCACACTTCTCAAAGTCTTTCATGGATTTTATTTCCAGAGGCTTCGTAACGTCGGGTGGTCCGAGTGGTTTCACAAAGATTCTGGAGTTCAGAATCCACGTGCTGTGGATCTGTTTCTTTCTGCGCAACATTCTTGCGTGCTTAGCCAGATCAGCATGATATTTAGAAAGATGCTCATTAAGAAACACATTAGACCCCTTCAGGTGTTTGCGTTGTTTCATCAGAGCTATCTTGTGCTTTCGATTCACAAACCTGATCAGGATCGCTGGTTTATCCGTATTCTTTCTCCGAGGAAGTGGATGACAGACCTCAACAGTATTTAGGTCCAAAGAAATCCCTTTAGACGCAAGAAATTCTCCAACTTGATTCTCCACGGTCAGGTTTGCTCCCGTAACAGCTCCGTTAGCATCCCTGCTAGCGCTGGTAGCACCAGGCCGCACCCGGGGTTGTAGTTGAAGTCCCGTGAGAATCACATTATTCATCCGTGCCTGTTGATCCATGTCATGCATTCTTCTCTCCAGGAGATCTTGGCGATTATCTCGTTGTTCGTTACGTGCCCTTTCTTGATGGAAATCTTCCACGAGTTGTAGCAGTGGTGATAGCTTAGCTTTCAGCAGGGCTGCTAGCTTAGATTCAGAGAGAACTGCTGGGGTTAGCTTAGCCTGTATGTCAGCTAATGAGGTTTTGAGCTCTGCCAGATCGGCTTCAAGATTTTTCTTCGGTGCCATGTTCAACTCTCCTCGTTGTGGTAGTTGTTGCTGCAGCTCGGTGATTAAAGTCGCTTGTGGGCAACTTTAAAAAACTTTAAAAGCCAAAGAGTTGAGGAGAGCTGGAGACACACGTCTGCTCGTGACCCTGAACTGTAAAAAAAAAAAAAAAAACATCATCAGCATATAACTGACAAGTCACAAGATAACTACACTTTTCGAATAGTCTGGAAATACTCCTTCATTCATGTAATCATTATTTCATTATTGATGTCTGTAATTGGTAGGAGGACAGGTTGTTTGTAAGTTTTAAGAAATAATGTATCTAAGCTCTAGCACTTTTAAGCCCAAAGATCACCATATCAAGCTGGGATAGGGGATAGCTGGGATTACATACATCAATAATGATTAAATGAATAAAGGAGTATTTCCAGACTGTTGGAAAAGTATAGTTATCTTGTAACCTGTCAGTTATATGCTGATAATACTGTTATATATGTTTATGCAAAAAAACAATTAAGCAGCACAACAACTAAAATCAGTCAAGAACAATATAAGTGCTCTCATCACTTTAATTCTAAGTGAGGCAAATATTGTGTCTATCATGCATGGTTTTTGTTTTAAGTTATGTCTTGAGAGCATAATCTCTCTGTTTCATCAAAGTCCATATGTTGTCATTTAACCTTAGACAATCTTTTTTTTTGCCAGGTTTATGTTTAGCTTTTTTCATGAATGTAGACATCATGAATAACCTGGAAATCTTTCATGAATACCTCAGTCATACCTAAGTCTTTTATTTCCATCACCATCACACAGCTCTGTCTCAGTGCTCTGATTAGTCCACTTTTGTGGTGGATGGCAAGGAAGAATATCTCATCAAGGAGATCCTGGATTCCTGGTGCCAGGGGAGTTGGCTGCAGTATCCGGTGGATTGGGAGGGGTACAGCCCAGCAGAATGCTCCTGGGTCACTCCTGAGTACATCCTTGACCACTCCCTAGTTAGTAACGTCCACCAATGCCACCCAGACAAGCCAGCACCTCCATCCCGTGGCCCCAGCACCGGAGGTCCCCGCACTCTGATTGCCTACCGCCTGCCCCAATCTGCACCTGCACTGTTATATTTGACGTCTGATCTTTGATGTTCCCTTGCTTGTGTTTGACCTTTGCCTGCCCAACCCTGTCTTAGCTTCACGGACCTCTAGTTATTGACCCCTGTCAATCCTTCTGTCAATAATCCTGCTGTTTGCTGACTGGGTGCTTCGATTTCAGCATTGCAATATCTGCTTTGCAGGGGCCGATTGTGATCACTTTATTGGAGCCTGGCTTGCTAGCAGCACCATGCTAGCAAGACGTGGAGGTCCAGCTTGCAGTGGAGTGGGCCCAGATGTTAACAGGTAGAGGCCCAGCTGGCAGAGTTGAAGACCCAGCTGGCAGAAACCTCAACATCCCTATCTTTCCCAATCTAACAGCTTTCTTCAGGCCCTTTTGACTAGGATTTTCGATGTTGGAGTTAACATCCTTCCTCTAGTCAGTGCTTGGCCACACTGTTCCCCCAATTCTCACAATCTTGGTCTAACCTTTCCCCCACTTACAGCAGAGGACATTAATTCTCTGCTCAATAAGATAGAGCTCTTCTTCTTTTTCTTTTCAATATGAGTCCCATTTTTCTTAAAGTAAATCTCTCTTTGATGTCTTGATCTGTACCTCCCTTT
Source organism: Oryzias melastigma (assembly GCF_002922805.2). Taxonomy (NCBI): domain Eukaryota; kingdom Metazoa; phylum Chordata; class Actinopteri; order Beloniformes; family Adrianichthyidae; genus Oryzias; species Oryzias melastigma. Next base: position 27,023,094 of record NC_050533.1, read on the forward strand.
CTGAGTTGCTGTGAGTCATAGCTGAGTCATGGAATCTATAGGAAGTACTGTCACCAATCTGGAGTGAGTTTATTGTGAGTGTCAACTAGGGGTGGGCGATATGACCATAAAAAACCGTCTTACGATCTCCAAAGCTGACGATCTGTCATTGATCATGATAGATCGTTTTATCACGATCTTCTACAAAAAGCTGCAAGAGCGAGAAGGCAAAAGCTTGTTGACTGCCTGTGACTTTAAATCCGAGCTGCTCCTCCCCGGTGTGTTTACTTGTTTGGAAGTCACGTTACATACGGTGTGACAGACATTCGCCGTCATTATGAATCGAGTCTTCTCGAGTAATGAATGACGGAGGTCCGAAAAAGTAACAAAAGGAGACGCAGTGTTTTGTAATCGACTTCAAAAACCTTGACAACAAAATAATCCGATGGAGAGGAATCATCACGGGACAGGAATCGCATTTTAATAGAGAGAAATCAGGCTGGGAACCGTGAACTGTGTGCTAAAGTGGGTGATGGCAACTCATGGGAGACATGCCAGTTGGGTTCTTCGATGTATGTTTTTATTAATGTTTCATGTTTTTAAACACAACGGATGTTAATCGTATGTATTTACGTTCAACCTGCACAAAAACTGATGGAAATTCATGTTGGAAACACGTAAAATGTTCGGTCAAGATGCACGGTGCTGCATTGTTTTCCTAGCTCGTAGCTAGCTACTTTAAGAGCCTAAATTTTATTGTCAGTCGCACTTTTTTTTCCCCAAGTGTAAGTGAGTTCGCACAAAATTTTCTTAATCTGTGGCGTCACTGTTGAGCTTCTTTCTTGGTCGTACGGACCAGAGAAAGCTCAGCTAGAATAAACAGCGCTAACGCTAACGCTAGCTTTCTGCTCAGTGACATAGACACAGCAGAGAGCAGATGTTAGTGAAGGAATTGTGGATGTAAACTTTAACCTGCTACAACATTTACTGCTATTAACTCTGTGTTTGAATCTTAACAGTTTGGCAGATGTATTTGATGTTATCATCAAAGTTTAAAAATGGTTTTTGTATCAGTTAAAGATGCTAGCTGGAGCCTTTTTCTCAAAGTACAATGAAATCGTCTATTTGAAGGTAAATTCTGAAGCAATTGAGATTTATTTACCATGTATGTAATCCAAAATTATAAAAGTTTCAGTTTCATTTGAAAATGTGGTAAAGGGTGTTTTTATTAATATTATTATTATTATTTATCACTTTAAGATGATTTTAATAGAGAAAGGACTTTACTAAACTTTATCAGTCATTCATGCTGTTAAACTTCATCAGTCTCCCTCATTTCTGGTCTTGGGTGACAATCATTTACAAGCTCTGTTTTATGGATTTTAGCACAGAGGCAAAATAAAAACTCAGATATTTAGAAGCTGTTCATTTGACAGAAATCCATTACCTGTAGCAGTAGAAGGCGCAATTCTTGCACTATTTACGGTTTAATCTTAATAGATAATATTTAAATATTTAATTTGAATAAATATAAATATTGTTCAATATGTGTTTACTTCTTTCAACTAAAATCATTATAATTCACTTTTTGTCGATTTGAATTTATTAAAAAAAAATTGTGATAAAATCGAAATCGTAAATTAAAATTTAAAACATTGTGATTTTCTTTTTTTGCCATATCGCCCTGTCCACCACTTTCCACGCCTCGACCACGAGACCGCGGGATGTAAACAGCTTCTATTTTAATAACGCCGGAGAATTGTACAAGTCAATGTTCAAGCCTTTGAGGGAGAACCATTCCAACATTTGATTCTGTCAGCGGTCCTTTGGGATTTACTTACATTTATTCCTTTTTTGTCAAGATAAAAGGAGCATCTGGGTTACGCTGCTGCCGACCGGCGCACGGCCCCCCCTCGAGTGCAGTCTGATCAGATGCACGTGACAAGCCCATTCAGCAGTATTTAAAATAAATAACCATTCTAACAAGTGAACAGCTGGATCTTTTTCTGTTTGAAAATACGACGACATACATTAAAGTTTGTCTCATGGTCCTCACAGGAGACGTCTGCGTCTAATTCAGGCTGCAAGCTGGAAAAGTGCAGCGAAGAATAGGGTTGGGCACCGAAGTTCGGTTCCAAGTAGGAACCGTTATGATTTGCGCGGTTCTACCGAAACCGAAAGATCCGGCTGCAAACGATGCCGGATTTCGGTTCCAAATTGAAGTTTCATTTGTCTGTGGACATGTCAATCACTTGTACTCCCTTCTGATTTTTTACGATTCAGCCTATCTATTTACTTTCTTGTGTTCGTGGGCGGGCTCATATAAAACCGCCGAGATGGTCGGCTTCCGCAACGTCGGTGGGCGGGACTTTTGCTGTGAATAGTGGAGTTTCCGCAATTTTGAAACAATGCTGGAGCCCCATCCCAAAATGAAACAATGAATCGTTTCCTCCTTGTTGGGCTGCTAATAGCAGAAAGCTCGGCTCGGCTCCGCCCACCACCACAGCGGGTCGTCATCATCTGCTGCGCTTTGCAGCCGTGTGATTGACATTTATCTTCCGCCTTATTTTATTGAAATAAAATATTGCTTTTGCCCAAAAACAACTGCAAATAAATGCCACATTCCTGATTTAATTTAATAAAATGTCAGGCTAAAATTTCAAGGACGTTTAAGTTTATTTAAGACGGAGTTTTATATTATGCTTTATATTACGTGCGCACAGCTGCACGGCAGGAGGGAGTCTGCGCTTGTTTGAAGCCGTTCTGCTTTGGATTTAGGAAGATAAAGGCATTATTTTTTATTACTGAAGTACCGCAATAAGCACCGAAAGGGAACCGAAACCGAAACCAAAGAACCGCGGTAGCACTGGAACCGCATCAGATCCCATCGGTGCCCAACCCTAGCGAAGAATAACCTTTGGTTGGTGATTTTATGGAGGAGCTGTACCATTCCGTATGATACACAACTTATAATTTATTAGCTACAACCAAAACAGTGAAATAAAGAAAAACGAACGTTAAACAAACAAAAAAGTCCAAATCACATAACCTCAGAGTGAAATCTATTTCTACAGAGTAAATCCTCATCTAAAAATGTCGACAGCATGCTCCTCTTGTTTTAAACTGCTGCATCGGTACATTCCATTGAGGAAAACAACAGTAGGACAATGATTGGTACTGTCAGGGATCCATCACCCAGTTCCACTTCCAACCACCAGAGGGACCCCTCACCTGAGTTTTAACCAGCCATCTCCTCACCTGCCTCCTGCCTGTCATCATCACCAGCTGGTTCTCATCATGCTCATTATCTCCGTGTATATAGTCACCTCCTGGACTGAGCTCTTTGCGAAGTATTATATTTGCCTGTCATACAACTCTGAGCAGGTTGTTCCTCTTGACTTCTTGTGTTTTGACCTCTGCCTGTCTCCTGACTCCCTGCCTTGCTCCTTGTCTGACCTTTTGCCTGGATTTTTGACCTCGCCTTGTTTTTGCCCCTGTCGGATCTTCTGCTATTAAAAGCTGTTGCATATATATCTCAACGCCTCAGCCTCTTTGTTACAGGTACATTTTTGTTGAATTGTAAAGTAGGTGTTAAAAGGTCTTCACGGACCCATTGATGAAGTCTGCTCCCATTGGCTACCCGTCATCTGTCAATCAAACCCCCCAGACGTTCAACGTCAGACCCACAAACGCTTATTGAGCCATCTGATTGGTCAATTTATAACTAATAACTTGTGATAATTGAAAAAAATATTTAAAAAAAAATTAGGATTAGAAAAAAGAAGTTAATCAGAAAGCAGCAGAGGAAGAATGATTATTCTGACATATAAAATGACTGAGAAATAACTGTCTGTTTCTCAATGTAAGTCAATGGGACTTTGGCCTTTTTGCAACCCAGTGGTACTTCCTATATGGAACACGGAAGGAGGGGGGCTTGCTCAGTCCAGTTCTTTCTTATACAGTCAATGGTTGAAAGTTGTTTGTAACTTCTATACAACACTTAAAACTCACGTTCCTAAGTTCAGTGTGAGGATTTTTTTATTTTGTTTCAACCTTTATTTATTCAAGTAGGACAGACTGAGAATAGCATTCTTATTTTCAACTGTGGCCTGGCAAAAAGCAAGACCTTTTGAGAAAGAAAGAAGAGGTTACAAGAACAAGCAATCAAATGAAGAGAATCAGAAAAAACACATTCTAAAATATGAAACTCTAAAATCATTGCATTGTGTAACAGCAGCATTTATCTTTAAGGAGTTCATTAAGATCTGCAGGTGAAGTGACCGGAGGGTGGGGGGTGTTTTGCGTGTGCTTGTTTACCTCATGTGCAGACGGTACATGAGGGGGAGGACAAATGAAACTAATCAAAAACAGGGCTAATAAACATGACTAATTGGATGCAAGAATGTTCTCCCCATGTGGTGACTAAATGTCTAACTTTTACTCTCCAAGGAGAAGAAAATGCTCTTGACTGGCGAATATCAATTTTGGACCCTTCAAAGTAAAAGTCTATTGCAAAAGACAAGTTTTTCTATCAAAACAGTTCTATCATGATGTCTATTATCGTTTTTTTTGCCCAGCCCCAGATCACTGCTATTAATATAACTATGTGTCCCATCACATGTCAAATAGTCTGCTTTTTGTGAAAAAGCAATTTAAATAAAATAATAAAGTATTAAGTACAAAAAATATTTATTTATTTACTAATTGATAATGGTATAAGCAGGATAATGCCCTTCAAAGCGTGCATCAGAAAACAACATATGATGCAGAAGCCTGAACCATCCAACCCGAAGGAGGCGCACCTTAGTGCCAACAGTCCTGCCCACGACTCAGTGGCGAATTTTTGATGAACTACTGTCGCTCTGCAGAACAATGTCTTAAAAAACAACATAGATTTTTGATTTTGGCTGAAAACGGCATAATCCTCTTTAAAGACTTCTGTAGATGCCTTCACAACAGATCATAAAATGATTGGAGCGAAACTCTAAGACACTTTTTCAACCTGCTATTTAGAGTATTAAGCAGCTAAAGAAATATTTTACAAATTTAGGCATTTGGTTGAATTTGGCTCAATTGCATACATGAGAAAAGTTGACACACATCTATACACATACAATAAAACATTTATATTGAAGAAAATAAATATATACTGACATGTTGTTAGTAAGTGTAGAAAGACAAACCAGACCACATCTGCATCTTCACCATCATGTACTTTCAGTGGTTTTTTACAGACAATTCGCCTCCAAGAACCTCATAAAGTGTTGGGGACTTTGTATAAAAGTCTATAAATGGTACATATTGAAATGCAAAGTTTTGTTTTAAACAGATTTACACTTCAATTCTCATTTGTTTTGACATGTCCTTAGAATTGTTTGATATTTTGAGGCTTTACTGGTAAACTGCACCATTTCTATGTATAGGACAGATGTAGTTTATTTGTTTTCTTAAATAATCTATGTTGAAGCTGTTCCAGATGGAGATCCAAACACTAACCTTTCAGACAATGGAGGATCCAGGATCTCCAGAGCCACAGTCAGTCCTCTTTCTTTTGTGTGATGTTTAAAAATCAATCATTCAACGACTGTTTCTGCTCTGTTTTGGACTACTGAAAAAGATATGAGCTAAGTGTCTACACCAGCAGTTTCAATCCTCCTCTTCAGCTCTGGGTTTCTGTGTACTAGCTCGGTGAGGTTTCTCTCACAGTCCCAGACTACCAAATTGACTGCGAGGCTGCATGGTCGTTTGTCTTTTTGTGTTAGCCCTGTGATGGACTGGAAACCTGTCCAGAGTGCAGTGAGCCTCTTACACAGCATCAGCAGGGATAGCCTTCAACCCTCTGACCCTCTTCAGGGTAAATGGGTGCAGCTAATGGATGGGTAGATGCTCGGCTGTAAATACACTTTCTAAAGCATTCGCCACTCTGCTTGCAATAAGAAGTAAACTTTTAGGTCTGCGATTTAAAAGGTGAAATCATATGAATCTGCATCCAAATGTTTCCTGTCAGTTACAAAGAGAAAATACTGACTAAATGAAACTGACTGCTGTTTGGGTAATATTTGTTCTCAGTGACAGTGTTTCAAACTGATGTATATTTTATTTTTGATATAAACAAACAAATGTTGGTGTAAGGGTTAATAATAAATTTAGAATTTTAGAAATCCAAACTTCAAACTAAGACTAAATCAGATAAAGCTTTAATGTGTCAATGTGTTTATCCCATGAAACCATGGCTCTGTGTTGTTGTTGCTGTGTGTACAGGTAAAGATTCTCCCTAAGGGTTTGTGTGTGCTCTGGTCTTTCATGTCTGGCACATTTGTCATCCCGTTCCTAAGCCCCCCTTTCACACAGAGCCAGGCACACACATACGGTACATGAGCAGACTGAGGCTAGTTATACTCTGCTTTCTAACTCCCAATACACCAAGAATACAACCTCCTCTTTCTTCTTTTAGAATCCCTCTTTTTCTTTTCCCTTCCACCTTGCCTGATCTCCCCGTTTCCTTCCCACTGAACAACAAGCCTAACCTTCTGCAGCACTATCATTTCAAGTCCCAAAACACACAGATCACCCCCCCCCCATGGCTCACTGGTGCTTGCTTACTTCGACGCTGTAGCATCAACTACTCTAACCTCACCAGTATCCTCTGTCATGCTCTTCCTATCTCTACTGCAGCTTTGCATTTTGATTCATCTTTAAAGGTTGTACAAGTTGTTCATTTTTTTTTCCAAGAGATAGACTGCATGTGTTGTAAGGTTTAGGAAAAAATGAAATTGACCTTTTATTTATTCAAAAAAAATAGTTTAAATCAAGAGTGTACATACATGAAATCCACATCCAAGATTATCTTAGTTTTTCTTGGTTGCACCGCATGCATTTCTCTCTACAGAATTTAACCCTCAAAACAGTTACTGCAACCTCCACAACATTTAGTCGTTTGGGCGCAACCTAGTGGCAGTTTCATGTTCATTTCATCCAAAAGCACATGCTTTTGGACACAAAGCATATGAGTAAGTACAGATCTCCTCAAAATGATCATTTTTGACTTGCTTTTGATCACTATTAATTTGTTTTTATCATGTTTGCCATAATGAACTATACTTATTCAGTCTGTTTAGTCATTGTTTATACAACTAATTATCTTCATTTCATTGCTAGTGTAGCACACAAACACATCGTCAAACATTTTGCACTTTTGTTAAAAACTATTTGTATTGTATTTCCATGAAAATGTCCATAAATACTTTTATAAGTTGAAATCAATGATGGGACTGTTATGGTGGCCAGGAGGTATTCGAAATAATCCACAGGTGTATGGTTTACAGGCTTTATTTTCAACTTCCAGGCTACCAGCTACTCTTCTTCTGCGTTTTCACTCACTCCCTTGCTCACTGCTTCCGCCTAGTGGCGCCTAGTGCAATAACAGTTGTTGAACACAACATCCCCCCTTTACTTAAGAATAATCTGTACTGTAATAGCAATTCCGGTAATTTAACTTTTTTTTTTTTTTCAGAACATCGACAGCACACCAAAATAAATGTCATTAGTCACTCAATCAGTAACAAGTACAAAATCAGCTCACTATTAATTAACTATGGTGAAGAACTCAAAATAATAATTATTAGTCATTAAGTTCAGAACATCAACTTAACCATTTGTAAACAAATACTTTTTTTTTTCTTACACTACAAAGTCCTTAAGCCAACCAGGTGGCTTATGTGATCTGACAGGACGATTTATGGCTTGACAATCCCGGTCAGGCTGCGTTTCAGCCCTTTCAGTCCCAGTCTCTGGTGGTGTTGGCGATGTAGGAAGCCCGTCTGGTACTGAAGCCAAGTGGGAAGCATGCCATGCTCTCCCGTCATCCAAGATGTTAGTACTAGGGCCCAACTGCTGTTTGATCCTGATGGGTGCAGAGAATTGTCGCTGACCTTTCTGCACATGGACAGGTTTCCGTACGCGCACTCTGTCACCTGCTCTGAAGGAAGGAGTGCGAGCACCTCTTTTTGTATCACAGTACTGCTTCATGGGACGTTGGCGGAGTGACACTTTGCGACGTACGTCCACAGCAGGTGGCTCCAGTGGTGGAGGAGGAAGAACGTTTAGTTTTGTTCTAATTTTTCGTCCGTGCATTAGTTCAAATGGTGACACGCCAGTCATGGCATGTGGCGTAGCACGGTAAGCTTGGAGAGAAGCAGATGTTGCACTTTTCCATGGTTTGTTTTGAATGATTGCGGCTTGAATCCAACCTTTAAGCACCCTATTGAATCGTTCTATTGCACCGTTTGAAGCAGGGTGGTACACAGACGATCTGATGTGCTTAATTCCTCTGTCACGGAGAAAGGAATAGAATGAAGCAACTGTGAACTGCGGTCCATTATCCGTGACCAGTGACTCTGGGTTGCCATAACGACTGAAGATGCCACTGAGAATTCCTATCACTGTTTCAGAGGTTACAGATGGAGCAAAGGCAACTTCGGGCCACTTCGAATAATAATCCGTAAGTGTAATGGCAAACTTACAGTCCCAAGAAGCGGTTTCAAAGGGTCCAACGATATCCAGGCCCAGTTTTTCCCAGGGACCGTCTGGCAGGGGCACCGGTTGTAGTGGGGCCTGAAAAACCTTGGCAGACTTGTCAGTTTGTTGGCACAGAGAGCATTCGGCTACTTGGGAAAGCACTAATCCATCCATGCCGGGAAACCAATACAAGTCCCTCAGGCGCTGCTTTGTTTTCGCACAATACCCTGGTGGCCTTCATGAGCAAGAGCCACAAGTGTGCAGCGGAGGGAAACTGGCACAACTAAGCGTGATCCTCGAAACACCAGGCTGTCTCGCACACTTAGCTCATGCCTTAGTTTGAAATAGGGTTGCAGAACAGGACTTACAGATTTTGCAGATCTTGGCCACCGCTGTTGCACTTCCACACGCAAGGAGGAGAGCTCGGGGCAAGAAGAAGCAGCATCCTCAAACTCTTTGGCAGTCAGTGATACCGGGGTTGCAGCGAGTAAAGCCACCAACTCGGGTTCTGAGTCCTCAGGAGGAGAAGACGCGACTGGCAAAGGTAAACGTGAGAGGCAGTCAGCTGTTTGGTTCAGAGGTCCTGCTCTGTAGACGACGTCATATGTGAAGTTGAGAAGACGTGCAGACCACCTTGCAATGCGCATCCCTGCTCGATCAGCACCTTTTGTGGACAGAAGTGTTGTGAGGGCCTGATGGTCTGTGCGCAGTGTGAATTTCCTACCCCATAGGTAGGTCCGCCATTTTTCCACAGCCCAAACACATACAAGAGCCTCCTTCTCCACTGTTGAGTATTTCCTCTCGGTTGGTGACAATGTTCTTGATGCAAATGCAACCGTTCTTTCTGTGTTGTCCGGGTGCAGCTGGGCAAATACAGCACCAACGCCATAATCCGATGCATCAGTAGAGATGACAGTTGGCAGCTCAGGGTTGAACATTGCAAGCGCTCGACTTCCTAGAAGCAGACGTTTCACAGTCAGAAAGGACTGCTGCGCCTCATCAGTCCATTCGAACTGTGTTCCTTGACGTAGACAAGCACGAAGAGGCTCCACCGCTGTAGCATAATTAGGGATGAATTTTCCATACCAGGACAGCATTCCCAGGAATGAGCGAAGACTGACAGCATCTGATGGTGCAGGAGCCTGGTTAATGGCTTGCAGGTGCTCTGTGTCCGGTTTAATTCCCTCAGCGGTTACTAGATGTCCCAGGAACTTCAGGCAGGTCTGGCCTGGCGAAAGTGGCATTTCTTGTCATTAAGTTGCAAGCCTGCTGTTTTGAGTCTCTGTCGAGCTGTCTCCAAGGCAGCATCATGTTCTTGTGCTGTGCGTCCGTAGCAGATTATATCATCAAGGTAGAACTGTACATTGGGCACTCCATGCAGCACTGTTGCCATCAGCTTTTGAAAAGCTGCAGGGGCTGAGGCAAGACCATAAGGAACCCAGCAGAACCTGAACAGTCCCTCATGATTGATGAAAGCAGTTAAATCCCTGCTGTCGGGGTGTAGCAGCACTTGGTGGTATGCGTTCTCCAGATCAATGGTTGAAAACAGCGTTGCACCTGTTAAAGCTGAGAGTAATTCCTCCATGTGAGGAAGAGGAAAGCTGTCCACCACAATGGCTTTGTTAGGCTCTCGCAGATCCACGCACATTCTGATTTTTCCAGTTTTCCTCAGTGTGACAACTATTGGTGAGACCCAGGGTGAAGCATCAATGCGCTCAATCACACCAGTTGAGAGGAGACGGTTCAGCTCCTCTGACACAGCAGGTCGCACAGAAAGGGGAAGGCGTCTCAATTTTTGACAGCTGTTTGCAGCACCTTCACCTTATGCATGAAGCCAATAGCACATCAAAGGTTTGTAGGGGAAGCTGGCTGTGAGATGGAGCACTCCATGAGAGCAGCAGAGGATGAAGATGATGGATGCGTAGATGGCAAGGATGCAGTGTTGCCCTCAATGCGGAGGTTGAACGCAGCTATTAAATCCCTCCCCATGAGTGCAGTTCCAGAGTCCACAATATGAAATGTTGCAGTTTTTTCAATGTCCTGTATGCGCTCCGTTGCATCCATGCAGCCAATCACTGGAATAGAGGTTCGGGAGTAAGTCACCAGCTGAACAGTGGGCTGACGAAGCGGAGCATCCTTAAACTTTTCCTGATACACACAGAGTGGCAAGATGGAGACTGCAGCACCCGTATCCACAGTCAGTTTCATCATCTGAGATTTGTCAGCCACTGTAATGTTCACTGTAACATCTATCCCGTTTGGGGCGACTGCTCTGTCAACCAACAGAAGTGTGTACTCTGGCAATTCCACTTCTTTAACTGAATGGGTCTGCAAAGATCTGCACACACGTGCAAAATGTCCTTTTCTGTTACAGTTCCTGCAGGTTGCTTTGATTGCTTGACATTCACTTGAGTTAGCTAAGTGTTTCTCAGATCCACAACGGAAGCATGTGCGTGTAGCAGTGGTAGAAGAGGGCTTTTGTACTGGTTTTGCAGGAAAACGCTGGCGTGGCTGTTTACGTCTGCATGCAGAGCTCTGTGTATTCACAACTTGCACAGGTGCCTGCTGGGAACACGCCATGGACTTAGCTTGCTCATTGACTGACTCAGCTTGAGTGGCTAATGTGATAGCATTTGCTAGCGTCAGGTTAGTTTTAAGCAGGAGCCGTTCTCTGATGCGGGGGTCAGCAACATGATCCACAAGCTGATCCCGAATCATATCATCCGCATTATTAAAGTCACAAGTAGAAGCCAGTTCACGTAGGGCAGCAACATAATGCAATATGGGTTCATGGGCACCCTGTACTCTCTTCCTGAATGTGTGTCGCTCCACAACCACGTTTATGGTTGGCGTAAAATGCGCGCGAAGTGCAGCAATGGCTGTAGCTAGCGTGATACCTGTGTCCGGCAATGTGTGGAAAATCCGCTGTCCTTCGGAGCCAAGACAGTGTAATAGTAAGGCACGTAGTCTTATCTCTGGCCATGCATCTCCACCGGCGTTGATGACAAGAAGATGGTTTTCAAACATCCGAATCCACGTCTTGAAAGGCATGAGTAGAAAAGGCACGGTAGAAAAACGTCTGGAAACGGCACGTTTGACGCCATCTTCTCTCACCGCAGTAGCTGTAGGTTCACCTCGTCGCCAATTTGTTATGGTGGCCGGGAGGTATTCGAAATAATCCACAGGTGTATGGTTTACAGGCTTTATTTTCAACTTCCACATGCAGCAACAAGCAGTAAAATGCTACACAGGCTACAGCAGGGGTCCCCAACTGGCGGACCGCGGTCCGGATAAAAGGGTCTCGGGGTCCGGACCCGGACCAAGCATTTTTAATAAAAAATACGATTTTTCATTCATCTTTACACGGCGATTTTTGAACAGGCACGCGCGAGGACAGCTACGTTCAGACCGGGGTCCTTCAACCGGCAAAAGCTCAGAGCGTAAAGTTATCTGGAATGTGCGTGAACAATGGCTCTGTCTAAAATGAGAAAAGTTGACTGAAAATCGTGTCTTTGGAGATGATGGACCGAAGCTTTCGCTTTCATTTACTAGCAGTGAGTTCTACAGGCTGGTTTGTATTATAAACATGGAGTCTGTTGCTTTTGTTAAGAGCACTGATATCAAGCGGCGCTACGAGACAAAACACAAAACTTCTGACACAAATTACCCGACAGAATGAGTGACGTGGTCACGGAAAATATACAAACTGAAAGTACAGTGCGATTGACAACACACAGACGATAACAGCACAACAACGAGCTCACGACTGATCACTATGAGTGGAACGGATTTGGGCAAGCACTAAAAAGTCACAGTGAAATGATTAAAGTGTGTATGGAGGCAAAGACAGAAACAATATTAGAAGGAAAAGAGGGACAGCAGCTTCAAGAAAAGCTCCGACAGATTCCCCTGTCGTCAACAAGAAGCTTTCCAGAGATGTGCAGGGCTATGGAGCTACACTGCTGCAATATTATTTGAAACCCAAATAAGACAAATGAAAAAAAAAAATATTTGTTTGGCTAAAAAAAAATTGAATGTCAGAAAATTCTTTCCATTCTAAAATTAACCTATTTTCAGCTTAAAAAGTTCATTTTTTTAAGGTTTCAAAACTACAAATTTCAATTCCATTTTTTTTATTCGACTATTTATTTATTTATGTTAGTTTTCTAATATGAAAATTTCAGTTTCAAAACTTTTTGCCCCTTTGTGGTGGGTCTAACACGAAGGACCAAACCAAATGGATGAGTGTGGTAACTTCAGTCCTGGTGCATTCACTGACTCTGCTAGAACAGAGTTTTGGACACGGTTTGTACGGGATAAAACTCTGATCTTTACATCCGTCTTGGGACAACTTCAGAATATGATAGAACAGACGATACAGACATTTTTTTGATCGTAATTATCACGGCTCTAGGAGTCAGTGAAGACACTGGGACTGAAGTTATTCCTCTTTGTGTTAGCCACAACAAGGCCAAAAGTTTTGAAACTAAAATTTTTATAC
>NC_050533.1:27036111-27097682 GCF_002922805.2 Oryzias melastigma
ACTGGAAAAAAATGAAACTGATTAAGTTTGGGAGTTGAAATTCTGAGTTTAAGCCTAAAAAAGAGAAAATTTGAAGTTGAAAATAGTTAAGATTATTTTAGAACAGTAAAAAAATTCGGACATTCGGACATCTTTTTGGCCAAACACCAATATTCTTTCAATTTGTCTTATTTGGGTTTCAATAATATTGGCCGGAATTTAGCTCCATATAGTTCCAGCTCAACACCATCATTCAATGTGCCATCTACGTCTCTTTAAGTCTGTTTTGTAGTTTACCTTTATGTTTATAATGGTTTTCACACTTATGAAAGCTCTTACTTTAATGTTCAATATGTACCATTATTTGCAACGTACTTTTAAGGGTTGTAAAACAGAAAGTTAACATTTGAGGGATTAATTATGAATGCTTTTTGAGGTACATTCATGTTACCTGTTGCACTTTAAGTGACAGACAGTAGAATGTTAAAGTTTGTTAAAGAGCACACATGTTGCACTATAAGGAGGCAAGTTTATGTACAATCTTCTTTTTTTACTCTACAATTCATGCACATGTATGTATTTTAGTACAAAAAGGAATGAGAGAAATACTTGTTGAGAGTTCTTTGCAAATGTAACTACACGTTGTAATTAAATAAAAGAACAGAAAAGTGCAATATTGACTGAATGTTTTTGCATGTTCGGACCCCGGTCTACCAAGCTGACAGAGTTACTGGACCTCTCGCCAAATTAGTTGGAGACTCCTGGGCTACAGGCTACCAGCTACTCTTCTTCTGCGTTTTCACTCACTCTCTAGCTCACTGCTTCTGCCTAGTGGCGCCTAGTGCAATAACAGTTGTTGAACACAACAGGGACCCTCCTTCACAGTTGAATCACATGATCCTCCACATTACAAGTATGTACACAGTAAACCAGGACACAGGATTGGCAGGAAGTACATACATTTATTAACAAAACTCCAATACATGGAAGGTCAGCCTGATGGAAGAGGGGGAGGATGTGCGGAGGAAGGGGACAAAACTGAGGAAGAAGAGGCTAACCACATGGACAGACTGGTGAAGAAATCAGGGCAACACTGAATCGTGAACTCAATGACTATGATTGATTGGTCAAAGAATGCAGCAAAATGTTGAGAGAACTAGTTTAATCCATCAGTTTAATTATTCAGACATATCATTGGAACAATAGGTGAGAAAACTGTCATTTAGGGTAACTCAATATAAATGAATTGTCTCTCCACTATCACTGTCTGTCAAGAGGCTTGCACTGGAACATAACCTTATAACTTTGTGACCTTTGTAACCTTGTACAACTGTTGCTCAGATTGGGTGTGGCCCAGTTTGTTGTAGTGTAACAGTAAAGAAAACAATATTATATTACATTACTATAGGATTGTAGTATGTTTACATCTGTTTTTTTTTCTGCACATCAAAAGGGATTGCAAGACAACCTAGAAGAGGTCTGCATGTTCATCATCTTAATTTCATCAAATTCTAGTTTCCAAAATACCATACATGGTAATTAATACTGTCTTCACTTTACATGAACTTGAGAAGCACTTCCCAAATAATCTGTCACATTGGAGTCATAACTTATCATTTTGACGACACTGATCAACAAAAATACTTGCTTTTGAATCATGAACTACCCATCCTGACCTACCGACTTGCTTTTGTGCAGTTGACTTTCCACTTTTGAGAAAGGGACTCGCTTTAGCAGGTATGTGCCATGTTTTGCAGTTGCACTAATTGCTTTGAGAAATGCCTTAGTGTTGGTAAAGACTTTAATACTGTTGTGAGAAATGCACCAAAGCAACTGAGAAAAACTTTAAATGAGTGACTTACTCGTTCTTTACATCAGTTCCAATTGTCAATCTATCAGTAAAATTTCAATCATAGAATTCCCACAAAGGCCCTCAATCTTATTTGACTTTTGTCAGGAAGGGATGGGTGGAAAATCCCCCAAAAATAGTTGGTTCTGCTGATCCTAGACCAATGATAAGACAAAATATGACATTAAACAATGGCATTATAATAAGTAGGAAATAAAGGATATAAAGAAATTTAAATAGAATATAAAATGTTTCTTTAACAGAACAATTGAAATAGATGTAATGGTTCTTTAATATCTTTCTGTTACTCTGCCACCCCATTCTCCACATTGTACCAAAACTAAAACTATTATTATGTTCAAGAAAAGCATATACTTTGTGAGTTTTCATTACAACAAGCCAGAACAACAGAAATATTTAGTTTTAAAATAGCCTTCAAATAGCCTTTAAATAGCCTTCAAATGTTGTATTTAAAATTTCGTATAAGTGTTGTAAAGCTGTTGTGTCACATGTAGCAAGCCAGAAAGAGCTGATATTAGTAAAACATTTTTGTAAACAAATTCAGTCTGATACACAAATTAACATGCTCAAATTCTTCCACTTTTTGTACTCTCACAATTCTGAGTTTCAGCCTGATGTTTAACTTTAAAATCCCTGTTCACCTTTTTAAACCTAAACTGATTGCACTTTCCAAGTAGAACCTCTACTGTACAAACTGTTGTAGCATTTGGTTACAATTTCAGTGTATACTGTAAATCTGTTTTCCAAGATTGTCATATTCCACATTGAAAGGCTATAGTAAAAATATATTTATATATATGTAGCACAAATAGTAAAGCATTAAAATATGTAATATACACTCAACAAAAATATAAACGCAACACTTTTGTTTTTGCTCCCATTTTTCATGAGAGGGACTTAAAGATCGGAAATTCATTCCAGATACACAATATTAGCATTTCTCTCAAACATTGTTGACAAATCTGTCCCATCCCACCTCACAGGTGTGCCACATCAAGATGCTGATCAGACATCATGATTAGTGCACAGGTGTGCCTTAGACTGCCCATAATAAAAGACCACCCTGAAATGTGCAGTTTTGTCTCACAGCAAAATGTCACAGATGTCACAAGCATTGAGGGAGTGTGCTATTGGCATGCTGACAGCAGGAATGTCAACCAGATCTGTTGCTCCTGCATTCTATGTTCATTTCTCCACTATAAGCCGTCTCCAAAGGCGTTTCAGAGAATATGGCAGTATATCCAACCGGCCTCACAACCGCAGACCGCGTGTAACCACACCAGCCCAGGACCTCCACATCCAGCAGGGTCACCTCCAAGATGGTCTGAGACCAGCCACTCAGACAGCTGCTGAAACTATTGGTTTACATAACCAAACAATTTCTGCACAAACTGTCAGAAACCGTCTCAGGGAAGGTCAATTGCATGCTTGTCGTCCTCATCGGGATCTTAACCTGACTCCAGATCATCGTGGTAACAGACTTGAGTGGGCAAAGGAAGAGGTGTTCTCTTCACGGATGAATCTGGATTGACATCGTTCAGGGCAGATGGCAGACAGTGTGTGTGGCGTCGTGTGCTGATGTCAATGTTGTGGACGGAGTGGCTAATGGTGGTGGTGGGGTTATGGTATAGGCAGGCATCTGTCAAATTCTAAATTTATTTGGTCACATTTGTCGCTGCAGTCTGCTATACTTGCATGCAATGGTTTTGTCACACATGACATATTGTCTCACAACGTGGTCACAGACCAGCAAAACAGCATTAAAGGGTTAGTAAAGGGCTGGGACAAAGCTAAAATGCGTATCCATATATATTCCACATGTTCTAATGTATCAAAAATAACAAATAATTACCGTTGGTTTTTGTAAAATTTGACAAAATCAACGACAAATCACACTCGCATTTCGCCCTGCTTCAGAAACGGCTCAATTTGGGTCACGTGATGCGTTGACGTCATGTGGGTGAGACAGCAGCAGAATGCAGGCGGACCCAGGGTGTCTGCAGATACATGTATGTGTGTGCGCTGCGGCAAAGTTGAATTCTATAAACATCGGTGTTATGGTCCTACGGAGTATTGGGGCCACCCAGTGTTAATTTTGTTGACGAAAAATTTTCGTCATCGTCTTCGTCAACGACATTATTTATCCAACGAAAACGAAACGAAAACGAAACGAAAACTCCCGCCCAGACACGAAAACTTTAACAAAATTGATAGACTTTTTCGTCAACGAATAAAAACGACACAAAAATGCTGATCGAAGACGATATCCAATCATAATGACTGCTGGTGGAGGAGGGCGGGAGCCAATGCAGAGCGATCCAATCAGAACACAGAGCCCTGCAGCCCGCCTGGGAAGATGCTAATTCCATGAATTGTGTCTGTGGTATAGGTGAAAAATGTCTAATCCAGGTAGAAACAGAGAAGTACATATATGGACAAATGTTATATTTAACGCCACCCTCAACAAGACGTTGTGTGGAGCGACCATCACAGGCAAAAACACAAGAAAACCTGAAGCGACGTTTGCAGACAAGCCAGCCTGAAATCCACGCAAAGGTAAACATACAAACACGATTATTTCCAGCGTATTGGGCTGAATCCAAATTCTCCCCCTAATGTCAGTAATGCGGTTTTGTTTTAGCATGACGTTTGTAAAGTTATAAACCGATGTTTTAGCGTATTTCCGAGCGCTAGCAGCCCCGCTGCTTCTTCAGATCCACAAGCAGTCACCGGTTTAATCTCCAACTCCATCACGTTACGTGACAACAGCGCCCTCTATTGGCCGGCGGTGGTATTACAGTTCAGCACAGACATGCTGTTCAAGCACATATAACATGCTCACAGGTGTTCTGGACAGCTTACACCCCATGTTTTTTTATGCATTTTTACACTTGACTCAATACAAGTTTTTTTTGTTCAGACATTTATAATAAGACTGATGTTATTTACACATATTTACATGTGACCAGCACAGAATATGATGAAATTCATGTTTTGTCCACATGTTATACGTGCAGCCAAGATCCCGTTGCTGCATTTTAAGTTTGTGCAAGGCTGGATTTCTTTTGTTGGCCGCACGTATTTAAAATTAAACTTAAAGTTAAAGTCCTATTAACTGTCACACTCCTAAAAGTGTGAAATGTGTTCTCCACATTTGACCATCCCCTGGTGGAGCCGTGAGCTGCAGAGACAGCAGCATTCAGGAAACATTTGCTTGTTTAACCCTAACCATAACCATAATCCTAACCTTAACCCCTGTCCTCTGGGTCAGTGCGACTGAGAATAAAGTTCATCACTGGCCGCACGTTTTTTGAAAATTACATACAAATAGACACTTTCTTTTTGGAAATGGGATGGAATTATAATTATTTTTTTCTTTTAATGTGTTTTAAGTTGTTGAAGCTGATTTAACAGAAATTACAAGTTTGGAAAGCAAAGTGAGGTAAAATGTTTCTTTTTTTACAAATAAGTAAAATCTTTGCGTGTTATTCATATGATTATACTTAGTAAATTTAATTCAAATGCTTTACCTTTATTTATATTTTAGTCGACTAAATATCTGCTGTAATTTAGTCGACTAAAATGTGACTAAAATTAATAGACTCAACATGACTAAATTGCGACTAAAACTAAACCCTATTTTAGTCAAAAGACTATGACTAAAACTAAATTAAAATTCTCCGTCAAAATTAACACTGGGGCCACCAAAAAAATAAATACATAAAATTATGATTTTTAAAGTCGTAAATTTACGAGATTTACAATCAAATGAGCCTATTGTGAATGAACTCTGTGAGCAGAACCAGACCGACTAAACTGTGAAAAGCTTCTGATTTCAACAGGTAAACTGAATGTTTAAAACATTGCACATGTTTGGAAGTTTCTTTGTTTGATTTGCAGTTTATTAATCATTGATGGTGGCTTGCAGGATCTCTGCAGATCCGTTGATGAAACCATCGACAGTCGCAGCGGTCCACCAGTCATTTCTTCCTCCGTGAAAGATCAGATCTCATTCATTTCTGTGTGATGCTTTCATCTGAAGAGGAATCGTTTTCGGAATTTTCAGTGTACTTAGCTAACGTGACAGACTGTTGTCATCCCCTGTTGTTGTTGTGTGTTGAAACGGGACGATTCATGTGGAGAACGGGGCGTACGGAGAACTGTTTACATCCTCCTTTGGTTTCTGTGCATATCAGAGACATGCAGTAAGGTGGTGAAAGAGCTTCTGGGCTTGTGAATAAAGTGAATAAATAAGTGAATAAAAAAATAATAAAGTGGCGGACAGTCCTGCAAACATGTCTCTAAGCTCTTTATTTTGCATATGAAACTCTGCATTACCGACCCGGATAGTCAGCGTCATTGATGATTTGATTTAGAGTCGCCAAAAGTTTCCGATCTGTAAATAAAGCTTCACGAGATGCTCCACGTCTTCCAGCATGGCTCTGATAAACTGACAGCTTTCGTTTTCACCGGGATTCTCAGCGTCACTGTCAGTGTCATTGCCAGATTGTGAGCTCTTACTTTCCGCGCTGCCGGCTCAAACTGATAGGGCTTTACAGTCCTCAAACCACAAACACCCGGCGCCTCTGAATCAGCGTCACTTTCAGAACAAATGTTTCCACAATCTGAGTCCGAAGACAGAATTGTGGACCTGGAAATATCACTGACATCGCTAGCTCCGACACGCAAAGCAGAAGCCATCTTGCTATGTTTACTCTGGTGACGTCACACGCACCACGTGACCAAAACGGAGCTTTTTACCCGTAAGAGACAGGTTTGCCAAATTTGCATATGGATTGGCTGCAAAAATGCAGTTTTATTTCAATATTTCTTGCTCAAACACGCCAAAACATTTGGAAATTGTAAATATAAGGCGAAATACAGTTAACACCGAAAATGACCCACAACCCCATTACTAGTCCTTTAAAACCATTAGAGTCATTGTACAAAGAAACAATTAAAATACTGGATAAGAAACCATTACGGAATCACCACTGTAACATTTTACAAAAACATAAACTGTTAAACTGGGACAACTTTATTAAAAACACAAACTCTGTTTATTCCATAGAATCATAAATGGTTTGTCATCTCCTCCACTCAACCAGTTTGTCCAAATACGAGCCAACTCACAAAGAGTGACACGAGGGTCAGTTAGAGGAGACTGCATAGTTCCTCTGCGGAGAAGTGCTGTCAACCGTCTCAGTAACAGCAGTGCAAGAATGGAACACTGTCCCTCAAAATATTAGAGAACTTTCTACATTCAGTCTGTTTAAAAAGCACATTAGAAACTGGCTTTTATCAGAGCAAACTTGTACACATTGAATTTTAATAGTCTTCCCCCTTTAAGTTTTCTGCAATAATGTCTTTTATATTTGTTTTAATGTTTTGTAATGTATACATATATATTTTTTGATTTTTATCAAAATGTATTTTAGGTGATTGTCTTATATTTGTATTTTTATTATATATTCTTTTTATTGACCCTGATATTCTAAATGTTGCTTTTATTGATTGTTCTTAGGTTGACAATTTTAACATCTGTCCAGGGACAACAGATGAAAAATAGCCGCTGGGCTAATTCTGGCTCATTGCATACAATGCGTTTAATGTGCACTGTCCCTGAAAAATAAATAAATTTAATTAAATCTGTCATGGATGAAGAACACAGGTGAATTTTATTGATGGCATTTTGATTGCACAGAGATACCGTGATGAGATCCTGAGGCCCATTGTTGTGCCATACATCCATGAACATCACCTCATGTTTCAGCAAGATAATGCACGGCCCCATGTTGCAAGGATCTGTACACAATTCTTGGAAGCTGAAAATGTCCCAGTTCTTGCATGGCCAACATACTCACCGGGCATGTCACCCATTGAGCATGTTTGGGATGTGCTTGACCGGCATATACGACAGCGTGTACTAGTTCCTACTAATATCCAGCAACTTCACACAGCCATTGAAGAGGAGTGGACCAACATTCCACAGGCCACAATTGACAATCTGATAAACTCTATGCAAAGAAGATGTGTTGCACTGTATGAGGCAAATGGTGGTCACACCAGATACTTACTGGTTCTGGGTCCCCAGACCCCCAATAAAGCAAGAAAACTGCACATTTCAGGGTGGCCTTTTATTGTGGACAGTCTAAGGCACACCTGTGCAATAATCATGATGTCAGATCAGCATCTTTATGTGGCACACCTGTGAGGTGGGATGGATTATCTCAGCAAAGCAGAAGTGCTCACTATCACACATTTAGACAGATTTGTCAACAATGTTTGAGAGAAATGCTAATATTGTGTATCTGGAATGAATTTTAGATCTTTAAGTCCATCTCATGAAAAATGGGAGCAAAAACAAAAGTGTTGTGTTTATATTTTTGTTGAGTGTTTATATAATATATAAATATATATTTGCATTCAATTATTGTAATAAGTACACAAGCTGAAAACATGAGGCAATCATAGTTAGAAATAGAGATGGACACTTTGATTTTTTTCCTGGAACTGATTCTTTTGATCCAACTCCTGGAAAAGAATTGGCTATTTTGACTCTACTCTTTACTGATTTTTACAGGCCTTTATTTCCCCAATACTTTGCCAAAAAAAAAGTATCAATAGTGGCTCAATGTATCCATGATGGAGCAAATGTAGTTATGACAAGGACGATGTAGCCATGAGGGTCCCAAGTCAAGGTCTCAATGTGATGGTCCCAAGCCTGGCTTAATACAGAGGGTTTTTTTTCAAGGAAGGGCATCTAATGTAAGGTCTTTGCCAGATCAAATAAATCAATCAGACCTATGATATCCATTCTGGATTGGTTGAGAGAAGAGGAAAGACATAAGTGTCGGACTGAGAGTGGGGACTTTGAATGTTGAAACTATGGCACTTAAAGATAGAGAAGAAGAGGAGAAAGGTAGACATACTGTGTGTCCAGGAGACCAGGTGGAAAGGTAGCAAGGCTAGAAGCTTAGGAGCAGGGTTCAAGTTGTTCTATCATGGTGGGGATGAGAAGAGAACTGGATGAGGAGTTATCTTATGGGAGGAGTTAAGGGGATCTGTCTAGAGACAGTGAGAAGAAGACAGGAAGCAGAGCTGGAGGTAGCAGAGATGAAGATGCTGAGGTTCTCTTTGGGAGTGACCAGGATGGATAGGATCAGGAATGAATACATCAGAGGGACAGCACATGTTAGAGGTTTTGGAGATAAAGTCAGAGAGGCCAGACTGAGATGGTTTGGACATGTTCAGAGGAGAGACAGTGAATATATTGGTAGAAGGATGCTGAGTCTAGAGCTGCAGGAAAGAGGTCTAGAGGAAGACCAAAGAGGAGGTTTATGGATGCAGTGAATGAAGACATGAAGGTGGCTGGTGTTAGAGTGGAGGATGCTGAAGACAGGCTTAGATGGAGGAAACTGATTCGCTGTGGCGACCCCTGAAGGGAAAAGCCGAAAGGAAAAGAAGAAGAAGCTGGATGATCCAGACACGTTCATCCTTAATGTTCTTGCTGATGAGAGATGTTTCTTTGTCCAAAATCTCAAGATACATAGGTCCATTCATTCTTTCCAACAAAAGGATCAGTCAACCCCCAAGTATGATGTTTCCACCCCCATGCTTTCTAGTAAGCATGGTATAGTTTTGATGCAACTCAGCATTCTTCTGAGTTAACAAAACAAAAGCTTGAAGGGAAACAGCCAAAATGTGAAAATCCAGTCAGAGGTTGTGGGACTTGGAGACAGGACTGTTATCATTACTGGTGCTGCAGATCATGACGTGAAACTTCTGAAACCTACATGGTTTAACCAATCAGGAAATTCACCTGTAGTACCTCAATTCAACCTGTAGTGGACAGCACACGGGCAGTTTTTTACTACATTTTCGAGAATTAAACAAGTTTATTTTAATTTATTAAATAAAATTGGCAATGACCAACAAACAGCACTTTTAAGGCCCCATTTATAGAGGTCAACAGACAAAAAAAGTTGATTTAGGGTTTGGTGACCCTATAAAAGTACTGACCACAAGTCAAAAAAAAGATTTAGCATATGACATTTACTTATCAATTAAGGCTTGATGGTCTTGCTGGTCTGTTTTTCATTTTATTTTTTATTTTTATTTTGGAAGAAATACTGTGAATTACTGTGAAGAAATTCACAAGTAATTAAACACGTAATGAGTTATACATTATTTAAGATTCAATGGTAATGCCCCATCCAAATTCTTCCCCTACTCCTATGGCTCCTTCCTATCCCTACATTGAGCCCTTTAAAGAGAGAGTTGTATTCAAATTCGGACGACACTCCCGCTCGATGACGTCATTAATAGACGCTGGTCAGCTCTGTTAGCACAGTGCTGCTATTGCTCGGAAATACATAACATCATAAAAAAAGTCATGTTAAAACAAAATGTCATTACTTCCATTCATATGTAAACTTTTGTGCTTCAGAGCGCACCCGCAGGAATAAATGTGCCTAGCCTCCGCGGTACAGCGCGAGGCCGAACACACTTTCGGCGAAGGGCTCTGCATCCCTCCGCGACAATGGTTACCCTTTCACAAAACGACTTCTGACAACCGCTTCGCTTCCTCTGGACAACTCTTTCATTAAATGGCCCTACAATTGGAAGGATAGGGGAAGAATTTGGATTTGGCCTAAGTAGTTGCTCTATGTAGTTATATGATACTTCAATAAAACCTTTTTTGTAAGTTACACTGGTGATGAAACAAGCTGTTTTGACATACCTAACTGCAAATTTCCAACAGTATTTCCCTGTTTGATAATACAACTAGTAACTGATTATTGGAGTTTGGTCTATATATGGTTGGAAAAGTAATGGCTTAGTATTTTTCTTTTTCCCAAATATTGGTTGACTAATGGCAATCACAAACCGTTGAGCCCAAATGCTCCTCCAACAGTGTTTAAAATCATTTGAACTGACACCCATGAGACAAAAGGGTTGCTGAAATGCCAGTTGTCATGTTGGTCTTTTTTAATTCATTGTAATTCCTTAAATTACCAGTTCTTTTCTGGGATGTGCTCATTTATTGACTCAAGACCAGGGAGTAAATTAATTTTGTTTGATTGGCATTAACATAGTCAAATACGAATTTGAATTTGGTAATTTTGAACACCCCTGGGGACATTTGTATCCCAACCCACCAGAGTATTTATCACAGCTTTGTCAGCTGCAGCACTGCTGGAGAGTGCAACATGGGCTTGGTAAAATTCTGCTTCGTGGTACTTGACTTGTAGGATACCAAAACATTGTGTTAAATTCACATATTGTACTATTTTTAGAGATAGCCTAAATGATTATGTGTGAACATGATCAGATTTGAAAATGTTAATCTTTTATCTTTGGCTCATAAGTAGTCCCCAATATGCTTTTTCTGCCTGGAGGGGCTGCTGCATTTTTAGCTGATTCTATCCTACCCTGGGAACATGAATGAATTAGCACCTCTTCTTCTTAAGAAATGAAGCTAATTTATAATCTAATTATGATGATGTCTTGGAGATCAAATTAGCATTCTTTATGTTTGCCTATCTGAGTAAATATGGAAATCATTCCGTTGTTATCCGTGTTTTCTTTGACAAAAGCATGCGCTTGATTGTCACCTTCTTTACAGCATGAGCACTGCAAGCACTATCTTCTGTTCATGTGCACCTCTGAACACATGGCTGCAGCTAGCCTGCTTCCACACTCATTCATCTTCTCCGTTCCTAATTCTGGTGCCCAGCCAGCATGGAAGTCTGGCATGTTAATTAACAGCAAGCCAACCCGACACCTCCTTCGGTTTGCATCCTGTATCTCTCTAAACTCCCCGAAACATTCTCAATCAAATAATGTGCATGGTACCATAATCTGGGCTCATTTTGACTTTTCAATATCCCAATTTGGTATGTTTTCCATTTAGAAAGAAAGCAGCGTTCAGTGCTGCTCCCTATCATGCTCATCCCTTTTCTATTCTCCCTCCCCCTCATCTCATCTCAGCCCAAGGCCCGTGGGAAGATCTGACTCCAGGAGCAGACAGTCTGCAGCCCTGAATAAATGTAGAAGAGGGAGAAGGGGAAGGGAGGGCACATTAGCAGGCAGAGAGAGAGCAGAGGCGGGAGGACATCCATGCAGAAAGAGTCACAGACAGATAGAGAGGAGGCAAGGAGCTCAGCTTGTAGGAGCGGAGAGACATAGCATTTCAGCTGCCTCTCTCTCTCTCTCTCTCTCCCTAACACAAACACATGCTCACACACACACACACACACACACACCGCCACCACTGCTTTAGGGGATACCAGTCAGCTTGGAAATCCTCTCCTTTGTTGTTTTTGCTGTTGGTTAGTCTGAGCGGCAGCACGGCGTGCGCCTCTACCACTGGTGTGTGTGTGTTTGTGTGTGTGGGGGGAGTCGTGGAGGCGGCGTGTGAAGGATGCCATTGGCAGCACCCCGGTAAGTCAGCTTCTTCCGTCCTCCCTCTGTCTTTCTTTCTTTCTTTCTTTGTGCTCTCTCTGATCTGCAGTCTCTCCATCCCGCCTGGGATTCTCGCCTCTCTCCTCCTACCGCGCTCCTCCTCTCTGTGCAGCTCCTCTCTCTCCCTCCCTCTGCTCTGCTGCCATCTCTTCCTCCCTCTCTCTCCAGGCTGCGCCTCATTGGTGTGTCCTGATTCTCTCCTATTTTTTTTCATTAGGCTCTGGGCCCATTGGTCGTCTGCCTTCCAACCATTATCTCTACTCCTCCACCCCTCTGTCATCCTTTCTGCCTTCGCTCGCCCTCCTCCCCCCAGCCATCTCTCAAGTCGTAAAAATGATTTGCATGCAGGAGGAAAGCAGAACTTTGCAGTGAGCTCAGTGAGGGAATTGAGAGAGAAATAAGGGAAAGGCTGATAATAAGAGAGGAAGCACATTGTGGAGAACCAGAAGAAAAGTTTAAAGAGGCGAATGCAGCTGGTAGGTAACTTCTGCTTGTTTATTTCTGCTCAGGTTTTTGCATTGCTGATGATTGAGGCTGGCTGAAAAGATATAGTTCTGAATTCTTCCTTGAGCTCATCCAACATAGCTTGTTTTGTGTTTTTGCTGTTTTTGTGGTATACCTGAATGCAGTCTATAATTCTATAACTTTGTGAAAATGTATCTTTTTATTTTAAATGCAACTTAGGTTAAAACAAATCGAAAGATTTTACTGTCATGATGTTACTCTTTTGGAGGTTCCCTGTAGGAGTCTTGGTCCACCCCATGTGTCATGCCGCAAACTTTTGATGGACTTTCTTTTCCAGCATACTTGCCTTCTCCCAGGGCTGGTCATCCATGCCTTTGGTAGACCTAAAGCATTGTGGTCATAGTTAAGCTGGAGTCAGTCCTTGTTGACATTTGGTGAAAGGTGAAGAGAAAACTGAACGGAATGATTTTTTTTAATTATTATTATTATTTCACTGTCATCGTGTATATTTACAGTTGATTTTTCCCCCTTGATTCAAAGTTTCAGCTCTGCGTCTGTCCAAAGTCAGCAAGAATATCTGCAAGAAAAATTGAAACGGTGCTGCTGAGTTTAGAACTGTACTATATGAAACTTTTCTCCACAACTCTTCCTTTGCTGCAGCATCTTGTCTCTGTTTGCATGTTGTTGTGTTCCTGTGTATGTGCTCTCTTAGGTGGGATAACCATAACTACAGAAAGCAGATGTGCTTCATTCTGTTAGGACAGACAAACAAGCACAAACTGTGTTTACTTTCCATTGTTACATGTCTGTCTGTGTGCTTTCAATATCCACTAAACTAAGAGACAATGTGTGGACACATCTGGGGTCACTGAGGCTCAATGATAACATTCTGCCATTGTTATAAATGAGCAACAAAATCCTATATTTCATGAGGATTTTCACCTCCTCATGTGGAGATTGTGTGAGGGGAAATTAGGACTAGCTAATTGAGACAAAGCTTTCTTTGATATGTTTCTCGAGCAGCAGCAGGATGACAGAGAGGTCCTTCTCATTTGAAGGAGACTGGTGCTGGTGGGGCAAGGGTGTTCTGTTTGTGTCATTAAAGGACTTGATGTGCTTTGCAGAGCGACTTGAGGACAGGGAGACAGACGAATGTGATTAAATTATGGAAGGTACGCATGCTACCTGAGTCAGACTGAGACCAACGCTGCGGGAACAACCTTTCCTCCCTCGCTCTTTCTCTCTTCCTGCCATCATTCCTCTCCTCTCCCTGCCGAAGGAGAGCAAAAGGACCCAGCCCCTCTTAATCACAACAATCTCGTCAGAGCTGGAGGGGACAGGAAATTGGGTGCTGATGGGATTGCAGACTCTGGACTGTTAGGTCAGAAGATGCACTGTATGTGGTTACTGTACTGCGAGGCAGCTACCACCTGCATCCAGACAGGATTTGACCATTTTTGGAGAATTGTTATTTAAAGTTGTAAAGTAACAACAAAATAACAATTCAGTGTTTTTGCTGTTAAAAATGCTAAAAATGAGGTTGAACACATAAAATAATTTGAAACAGGAACACCTGGCTAGAAGTCCAAAGATAACTGTTGTTGCCAGACTAGAATCTGTTCGCTTAGAGGACAATCCTCGTACGTCTTCTTCTTAGAGTTGTTTGCTTGCCAACACAACAGCAGCTGATGTTGAGTGTGTTTCAGGGATTGCTGTACAACCGATATCAAGATTAACCTTTGTGTTCTCTTATGGGGTCCAGATGACCCTTCCCTTACGTTGATGTGTGACCCCGCCCATGTCAAAGGTGAACATGATTTCATGTCTGCCAAAGACACCAGGGAAGATAAAAAATCCTGGAAAATAGAGGTTCAGTGCGCTGTCTTGTGGGTCCAAATGACCCCACTTTTAATGTAAACATGCCTAGGATAGCACAAGGGATAAAGATTAACACAACATTCACACCTTTAGCACTCTGATAATATCCTGGTAAGGAGAGAAAAAGTGGATACTGTAAAACACTCACCTACATGGGAAGTATCATGGCATGAAACAGAAATCCCCACCACAAGTCTAGCGTAGAGAAAGCTCCGC
Organism: Oryzias melastigma; assembly: GCF_002922805.2. Classification (NCBI taxonomy): domain Eukaryota; kingdom Metazoa; phylum Chordata; class Actinopteri; order Beloniformes; family Adrianichthyidae; genus Oryzias; species Oryzias melastigma. Next base: position 27,050,987 of record NC_050533.1, read on the forward strand.
CGGGTCCTCAGTCCCCAAAGAAAGAGACGAAAAACAAGCAGCAGTAATTAGCAGAACATGGCAATAGTTAAAGATCCACTCCTATGAAAATTGGGTTTGGTGTACAAAATAGTTTAGGTTTAAAACGGCATTTTTCTGAGTATTTCTTTATTCAAATCGTGTTGGATCAGGAGCAGATAAAAACCCACTGCTTGAGTTTGTGACGCAGTGACTGCCATGGGCGGCCCACAAACTCCCTGCTCCGCTCCATTCTGATCATCCACCTGCAGACAGATAGATCCATGAACGTCTTTGTTTTCCTCGTCTAAGATGGAATCTGGATCTAAACTGTATGGCTGGATAGATCTGATATTGATCACTGTTCTTGTTGCACTGCTAATGTTAAGTCAGGGTTGTGAGGGACTGTAAGCTAGCAGGACAGAGTTTAACCCTTGTGCTATCCTAGGTGTGTTGACGTTGGGAGTGGGGTCATCTGGATTTCAGAAGACTGTGCGCTGAACTTTTATTTCAGCGATTTTATTTTTTTTATTTATTTTTTTTCACTGGTGTCCGTGGCAGACATGAAATCCTGTCCACCTTTGTCATGGGAGGATCACAGATCAATGTCAGGATGGGGTCATCTGGACCCCATAAGAGAGATGAGGGAAAACAAAAGAATGCTGGGATATCAATGAAGCATTACTTGCGTGCCCACAGTCCTGCCATAGATCCAGAGGCGATTTTCTAATAAACTCCTGCTACTCTGTAGAAAATATGTTAAAAAGCAACACAGACTTTTAGATTTTGGCAAAAAGCAGCATAATCCCAATTAAAAGACCACTGAGAATATGTTAACAACAGATAAAAATACAGTTGACGTGGGACTCAAAGCTAGGCTCACATAGGAGTGTTTGAGGCAACACCAGAACAACATTTGCAGGGACTTTGAAAAGAAACTGTCATCCTAAAACCATCAGCTTGATAGATCTTTATAGACCTACAATGAAAATTGTGTTTTCAGTGTTTTTAACATGTTCTTGTAGCATTTTTACCATGATGTCGGAAATAGAGAATAGGATTAAAACTGCGTTTTTGAGTATTTCCCTATTCAAATCCTTGTGTGACAGGAGAAGATGAAAAAATCCCATTGGAAAAAGCTTGCAGTTGTTGCATACAAACTGCAATCAGTAGGGCACAAGCTCTCTGCTCTGCTCCATTCTGATCATCCACTTACAGACAAATAGATCCATGAACGTCTTTGTTTTCCTGGTCTGAGCTGGAATCTGGATCAGAACTGTATGGCTGAATTTTCCTCAATGTTTTCGTTGGATTTTGAAGGGCTGCAAGATAGTGGAAGACAGTGTAAACAAATGGATGACGGGGAAAAAAGTGCAGACTTACTCCGCACCAGCAGTCTTGTCCAAAACTCAGAAGGGAATTTTTAACAAACTCTTGTCGTTCTGCAGAAACTATGTCCTAGAAAGTACCATAAGTCAAAGGCTAAAAACATCATCATCATCATCATTAAAAGGCCTGGCTACACAGACAGCAGCATGAAGGACCCACACTAGATTAAGCTCATGGCACCCCTGGGAAGCAGACTTGGTCTCCCAGGTGCTAGTCTTACACCTGGCCAGCCACTTGTACCACTGGTACAAGTAAAATTGCAATCAGTCTAATGCAAATTTTGTGATAGATGATAGTTATGTGAAATCATGCCTTTGTTGTTTTTTTCATGAACCTGTGCTAGGCCAAGAGGAGCCATATTTCTGTGAATGTTTGTCAAGATACTAAAGGGAATCAATGCGTTCTTCCAATCAGTCTCAGTGACATGGTCAGATGAGGATGCCGAGGGGGAATGATCTATTTGAGCAGACACATTGTCAATACTGACATCCATTCAGTGTAATGTGGAGCCGCTCCCGTGTCCTTCACACGCACAGTGACGGTGCCCCAGCTGCTATACGCCATTAATTATTCTATAATGTAAATTTAATCTCATTCAAGTTCATGATATGCAACAGAATTTACAAAAGTGTATCTAAATACAGGAAAGAATACTTTAAAACACCCATGACAATTTAACCCTATTTTTATTCTAACATTTTCACTACAGTTTATTTTAAACAACAAGGAAGGGAAACGTTCTTCAATTAATTTTAGTTTTTTTTTCCTTGCATAATCTCTGAGCTTTCTGGAACAGTGAGACTGTCCCATTCTTGTGTAAGAATTCTAGAGTCTGAAGGTTTTTGGATTTTACTATCTTACATGTGTAGCCTATTTGTGGTGTAAGGAATCAATTAAAAAAAAATCATCTGAAAAGATAATATGATTGTTGGTTCAGGAAAAAAATTGGTGACATTTGATGAGGTGGCAGAAATACACAGAATACATCGCCTATCAATGTGGGCATTCCTGCAGGGACATCATGCGGGTGCCCCTCTCTGCAGACACACACACCATTCACATATTCGTGCTTTTCCCCTGGGAAAACGTGATCTATCTCCTGGCGGGCAGGCCAATTAAAAACCAATCAGGCTGCTTGGAGTGTGCTGGTAATGGGAAAGCCAAGCAGTGGAGGAAGTGGGGCTGATTAATGGACATTTTCACCTTGTGGCATAACAGCCTCCCACAGGCATCCATCACCTCAGGAGACGAGGCTGGCGGCACACCTATCCAGAAATGTTTGACATATTGTATAAGTTGCAAATGTCTGAGTGTACAATGATGAGCGTAAAGTGCCTTACTGGACTACCGTAGCTTTATAAAAATGTGTCTCATCTACAGGCCACTGATATCATTTGATGTATGACAGCATTGGGAGTAATAGCAGCCTGTGCAGCTCGGCATCTTTTCATTTTTAAGACACTGGAGCACATTTCAGCCCGAGCCTGAGCTGTTCACTTGTTTTGACATGCAACTAGTTTAATATTAATATTAGTTTATTCAGTTGTGCTGATGTTTTCAAAGCTGCAGTTTTTAATTTATTTTTTATAGATGTGGTGTTTTCCCACTTTTGCAGAAACATTTACTGGAGAGTCAGGGTGCCCATACTGAGGTGGACTGAAAACAGTGTTTGTGTCTTCCCCTCTCTGGCATTGTAAGGCAGCAAGCATTCAAAGGAGAATTATTAACCGATGTGAGCGAGGTTTGTTCCATTTCACAAGCTGCTGTGACCTACTTCACACAGCCTGGCAGCCAGCTGTAAATAAAGATTTTCATAACCTGCTTTGGCCTTTTCCCATTAGCAGCACAACTGGGCTTTGAAGAAAATTAGCAGGAGCTCAGGAGGAGCAGCACAGAAAACTGCTAAGATATCATCAGCACACTGGATCTGAGGCTGCTAGTGTTGTTGTTGAGCGAATACAATTAGCTTCCATGCTAATATGACCGAGGTTGCGTAAGCAGTCATGAAACAAAGGAAGTCTGCCACACATATCTGTAGGACGGAAGCAATGCAATAAACTGAGTAGTTGGAGAGATATTTTCATAATGGATTCAACATCTGGTCCAAAACTGTGCTATAAGAAGCAAAACAGCAAGAAATTCCTACAACCATCTTTCTAATACTGTCCAACCAATTACCCTTGTATTTTTCTTTGCAGCAGTTCCCGCATTCATTTATATACCAGTTCAATACCTTCATTTATAAAACAAGTGTTTTTTTAAAGAAAAGGAACATGAGCATGTGTTATTAGAGAATACAGATGTTCCGTTATTTGCTCTAGTTTCCTAAATGTATCCTAGGTTTTGATGTTGATGTGTTTGCCGTGTGACCGACACTTTTATCGCTAAGCTTTTGCAACTTGAACTGCCTTAAAATTTGGTCCTACTATAATTTTGGAACCTAAAGCATAAATGAACAAAGAAAATCTTTTACTAATAATTCCCTCCTCCGGAGGGATTAAGCTAAGAAAACAGCATCGTTAGTAATCAAGCATGTCCTCACACGATGTGGGTCAAAGAGGCCAAGAGCTAAACTAAAAACAGGAAGATTTAAAAAAATGAAAGAATAAATTTAACATGTGTAAAAGTCAAGGCCCTGGGGCCGGATCCGGCCCTCCAGGGAATTCTATCCGGCCCTCCAGATCATTTTATTTTAATAATAATAACAATAATAATACATTTTATTTCAAAGCGCCTTTCTGGTCACTCAAGGACACTGTACATTACAATGAGAACGATAATAAAATCAAGACAAGTAAAAACATCCTAAAAACAGAAACACGATCAAATCTAAAAAAACAAAAAATAAAATAAAATAAAATAAAATAAAATCAGCCACAGGATTAATGGTCGTGAGATCAGATAGAAAAGGCAGATTTAAACATGTATGTTTTGAGTTTGGACTTAAACACGGGTAATGAATCAATGGTCCGGAGATCAGGTGGGAGTGAGTTCCATAGTGTGGGGGCCGAGGGGCTGAAGGCTCGGCTCCCCATGGTGACCAGACGGATGGGGGGTACGGAGAGTTGGAGGGTGGAAGAAGACCGGAGTGTACGGACGGGAGTGTAAATATGGAGGAGCTCAGATAGATAACGCGGGGCCAGGTTATGGAGCACTTTGAAGGTGAGGAGGAGAAGTTTAAATTGAACTCTGAATTTGACAGGAAGCCAGTGGAGCTGTTGGAGGACGGGGTGATGTGATGAAACGGTGGAGTTCTGGAAATAATGCGAGCGGCTGAGTTCTGAACCAGTTGGAGTTTATTGAGAGTTTTTTGAGGTAGACCGGACAGAAGTGCGTTGCAGTAGTTGATGCAAGAAGTGACCAGACTATTGACCAATATAGAAGCGGAATCGACAGTGAGAGAGGGACGAAGACTATTAATATTGCGCAGATGAAAATGAGCAGATCGGGTGATGTTATTAATATGTGGTTGAAAGGAAAGGGAACTATCAAGGATGACACCCAGGCTCTTTACCTGGGGGGAGGGGGAGACTGATGTGGAGTCAATACAAAGTGTAAAATTTGAGATCTTGGAAAGTGTGGATTTAGATGCAACAAGTAATAATTCTGTTTTATCGCTGTTGAGTTTAAGAAAGTTTTTGGTGAACCAGTTTTTTATTTCATGCAAACAAGATGTTAGGGAGGAGGGTGGGAGGGAGGGAGGAGTTTGGTTTACTGGAGAGATAGAGCTGGGTGTCATCCGCGAAACAAGGGAAGCTGATTTTGAATTTGCTGAAGATGTTGCCAAGTGGAAGGAGGTAAGTGATGAATAAAAGAGGACCAAGGACAGAGCCTTGGGGAACACCGGAGGAAACAAGGGAAGAATCAGAACGGAAAGATTTTAGCTGGATGAACTGAATGCGGAATGAAACCAGGAATGTTATTAATGACCTGATGTTATCTTGTGCTCATTTCTATCTTGAAAAATTACACTTTAAAAGTTTAAAAATTTGTCATTCTACTAGCTTTTTGGACTATTTTGGCATTTACTAAGATTTTTAGGCTATTTTGGAGTTTAGCTAATATTTCAGCTGCATATAGCTATTTTGGCTAATTTAGGCCCTTTTTGTTTTTTAGGATATTTTAAAGTGTAGCTATTTTTTCAGATACATGCTATTTTGCTACATTTGCTACATGCTTTCTTTCACCTCAAAGTGGTTTGAAACTGGAAAAAAAAATACTAAACATGCATTTTGATTTTAACAAGGCTGCCAGCAGGGCTCTGTTTACAAAATCACTGTAAATCCGATTTGTCACTTTTGATCTCCCTAAAATCTCCTTGTCACACGTGGGCACTATTAGGTGAATATCCCTCTGTCTGATGGATAATTGATGATGGCATATGACAGTGGTCAGGCGGAATGGATGGGCTGCAGGACAGAGGATGAGCTGATAAGACACGAGTTGATTATTGAATGCCGTGCAGAGTGGAGCTGGCCAGACTGTTTACATGCAGGCGTCAGCCTGGTTCTTCTTCCAGAGGCACTAATCTGTAAAGTGGAAAGTGGATCTGAAGAGGGCATTGTATTAACCTGCGTTTGTTTCAATCAGAGCTCAAAGTGATTATTACTGACGACAATAAGACAGCTGATTAAATCCACAGCTTTTGGATGTATTTGTGGTATGTTGGCAAAGAAGAGCAGTTAATTGAAAAATTCAAATCAATGCGGCTGATTTGTGGAGCTTGAGCAAGCAGGCATCTGTGCCTGTGTGTATGCAAATGAAGGGATTCATGATTATTCTCTACATGGCTGTGTGCGTGTTTTTGCGTAAGTGGCTGAGGTTTCTGCTGCGACGTCGGGAGTCGGGCAGACATGATGTGCTCTGAGTCGCTGCGTCTCTGTGAGGGTGGCCTGACCTCTGCCTTCAGCTCCGCTTCACAGGACAGCAGCAAATGAGAGGTGTCATTGCATGACAGCAGCAAGGCTCCTCTTTAGGACTGACGGCTCATCGAACACACACGAGCGCACATACTTGCATTACCGAATGCACAGATGGGGGAAGGGATATTTGCACACATTCATGCAAATATGCAAGTTGAGGCAACGCCTGCAACAGTTCGAACATAAACAGACATAGATGCATAAATATTGACAAACATGCAGACTTCCACAAAGGCTACTGGAAATACAGCCCAGATCAATAGTTTTGTTTTGTGAGGCATGCAGTTTTTGTTTGTTGAACAATGATTTGGTTTCAATTTTGACCAATTAGTGCTTGCCTTTTGCTTTCCCTTGGTAGAAAATTCCACCCTGATGCAGACAGGATTGTGTGGAATAAATACTTTTGATTTGCTTCCATTGTCAGAGGCTTTTGTGACTTGAACAGACCATTTTTGTTCTTAAGACAAAGTTTTTGAGTAAAAGAAACACAGGAAAATCACTTAGTCTACCTTGTTTAAAAGTGCAGCCGTTCGGAGGTGTGGTAGGACATCCTTTGTCACACAGGCAGATATGAGCCAAGACAATCCAAGGAGAGGATTGGAAGTGTGTTGCTGCGTCTTTGGGGCTCAAAGATTCTATTTGAAAAGTGAGATGGAGCAGAGGGTGCTCTGTTATTTTTAAAAAAATAAGGCTCTCATTTTATTAAATCCAAGGTAAGAAGCTCAAATGGTTTAGAACAGATCATTACTTCAGTGAGCTGATGCTCTTTGCTAAGAGGACCAGATTTGATGAGATGAAACTGTGAGGGCCCATACTCTGTGAAGCCTTGTAACATTGAATGCAAACAAACTATTCAATGACATTTGTATTGCAACTGAAGGTGTAACAATTAATCAATAAATCAATTAATTGATTTCTATTCCTTCGATCCAACCAGATCGATCCATCTGAGGCAGAATCAAATCGATTCGACCTCTACCATTAAAAAAATGTTTCAAAATGTGATGAAAGGAAAATCTAATTGATCTTGTAAAATACCATTTGGATTGAGACAGCAGGTTTATTTTACTATGAAAGTAAAAATGACCAAGTTGTTTGTTTACACACAAGTACACATGGGGCCGTGGAGCAGCGGTAGGGCGGTCAACTCCCGACCGGAAGATTACAAGCTCGATTCCCGCCTTCGACCATGTGTTGAAGCGTCCACGGGCAAGACACTGAAGCCCACATTGCCTCTGGTGGGAGGTCGGCGCCAGTGTTCTGCAGTGGAGCCTCCACCAGTGAGTGACTGGGTGAATGGGTCTGTGACTGCAATGAAAAGCGCTATACAAATATACGCCAGTTACACATATTTAATTTATTATCTTAAAGAAATACCAGGAATCTGGAAAACTTCACCTGAACTGTTCAGTAGCAGATATTTATCTCTGAGTCTCACTGCTGGAAGTTTTAGATAAAGATGTTTTGGATCTGTTTTAGATCAGGGAATCAGATTAAATCTGAACAAAATCGAAAGTGAATTGAATCATCAACCGGAAATATCAAATCAAATAAAATTGTTAAAATGAAACGTCACACCCCTAAAAGGAATGAAATTCTTTTCACACGTTCACCAAAAAAAAAAAAATCTACATAAGTTTTTTTCTAAGATTAACATGAATTTCTCATTTGAAGACCAGAAATAGTTGATAGTTGATTTAATGACAGAAGTGTGCATTTGGCCCATGGACCAGATTTTTCCTGCTCTAAGATATATTTTCCCTTTTGTTTTGAAAATATTGACAATAGTTGAAATTCTTAGAAGAGAAAACTTAGGGTTAGTAAAGTAGTAAAAGTCTGAAATATGTTTTTTTTTTACTGAAACACTATATTTTTGGTGCATATTTATCTGTGGTCTGTCTTTAGACAGATAGATGTTTATTTGTCAATTTTAGTTTTTTTGTCATTGTTTTTTTCAGTTGAAATAAAGTACTTCTAAAAAAATGTGTGTGTGTGTGGGGGGGGGGGTTCTGTGCTATTTGATTTTATGATGAAATAGAGATTTGCATTAGCAAACACACAGATGCACGAAGATCAATTTATTCAAATCAAATTTCTCTATTTTTCCGGTAGGAACTTCCTTTCCCAGTTGGAACACTAAGCCGAGACAATCATCAGTAAAATCAATACTACAGTAAAATCAATCGAATCAATGCAATGGACACAAACTCAGTAAACTGTAGACCACATCAACTCAAACCTGCTGAAACAACTGAATTAAGATTGTATTAAAAAAAATGAATATATGATGGGGTCCAGATTTTTAATGTAAACATGCCTAGGAGAGTACAAGAGTTACAAAGCCCAAGAGGCCACTGACTGAGCTTATTAGCAGTCGAACTGAGGTTGGCACAAAGCTAGATCTAGCTCTCTTTGTCCTGATTGACAATGATCTGAATCTGCAACCTGAGGGCAACAAACTGTGGAGGCTGTGGAGAATGTGTGAGGCATCTGTGGCCATCAGTGAACCTTTGAATTCAACTCTTTTATTAGAAATTGTCAAGAGTGACTCTTGTTCTTTACCAACAATTTTACTGCCGATTTGAATGATTCTGTTAATTGTGGTACGATTACCAAGACGGAGTGAACCAAAGCGACAATATTAAATAGAAGATGGATGCAATGAAGCGTTTCTAAACAGCTACAAGGATGAAGGGATTTGGAGTTTCCAAATACAAAACAGGCATTGCTAGCATTTACCAAAGAGGTATTCACTGTTAGGCTGAAATGTGAGTTTGTGATCAATGATGATACCGAGGTATTTATATGAATTATTTCATTAATAACTGTGTGAGCGTGACAGAGTGTCCATGGTGGAAACAGAGGGTCATTTCTTTGGTTTTTGACACAACTGATTGCAGTTTCTCACAGGTTAATCTTAAATCTGTGCATTAGGGTGTTTGTCCATCAGAATTTGATTGCGTGTTACATGCTGCGACTGTAGTTCTAGCTCATGCTACCATAGCCTTGAGTATAATTTGGGTAAGTAGTTGGCGTCGGAAATAATTTGTCAATAAGTATAATAAATTAAAGGAGAGTAAGGAAAAGAAAGACTTTACTGTTAGAAATGCCGAATTCAGAATCCCGGGTCAACCTTATAGAAACTACAACCAGAATTTGCTGTTCATGGCCTCTGAGTCTTTCTGACTGGTTTAGGTGTTTTCTTGCTAGTTTTTATTAGCTAAATTAGATATTATAAGGTGTGGTAACAATTCTAAGCTTGTAAGTTGGGTTTTATTTTGAAAATCGCACTGATTCTCCATGTCACTGTGTTGGCTGACTTCCTGCCAGCTTGATCTGCTGTGTGTAGATTAACATGGCTTGCCTCTGGCTGAATACCAAAATAGACTTGGCACGTATCTTTAATGAAGCAGAGTGGAGGACGCTTCTGAAATGTACTGCAGTGATTTTGATAAAACACAGGACCAAACTGGCAGATATTAAGGCTTTTGGTGGAATCCTGCTGTGGGGTCAGCCTGACCCATATTGTGTGTCAGCTTAAGCTTTAGCCCCTTTTGTTTAGTAGAATTGACATATTTAATATTAACTCCATTTCAAGCCAAACACTAGGACCATTGATCTGTCACCACCTTGACAGGTCCATTGGTTTGATTGTGTATCTGAAATTGTTTTTAAACTGATCTTTACACTATGTTTCCTTGTTTTTTCTTTAGCTGCTTTATCTTTTTTATTTTATAAAACATTTGTGTACTTCAGTTACCATAGTTCTAGATTTCAGCATGAGCTTTCTTTGATTTGCCTTAAACATTTTTGTGTCACAGTTCAACCTCTAACTAAATACTCACTACATACAATATTGTAAATTTTAGGATTTTACTTGAATGCAGAGATGCCATATAACTTTTTGGGGGCTGTACTTATCTAGGTAACAGAAAGAGAAACTGCTTTCTTTTGCATGTGTGGTTGATCATGTTATCCTCACATCCCATCTGTCAGCATGTCTGTGCTCCACACCTTCTTTTGGTCTGGATCTAAATGCAGTGTATCATTCATTGTTATCCCACTCCCAGTAACAGGATTTTTCACATCCTTTTGGATGATTTGCTCAAATGTATTGTGAAGGAGAAGGGGTGTCAAAGCAAGTTTGGCCTTCTCTTCTTCATCTCAGTGCAGTGCTTAACGAGCAGGATGGCTCACATATTTACTGTTAACAAGGAGGATGCCGTCGTTTCTCATTCTCCCTCACCAATTGTGCCCCACAGTCCCATGCATAATAAATCAGACGCTCTGTGTCAGCATCATTCTCTGCGTACAGCTGAAAAAGTCTCAGTCTAGTGTGATCTGCTGCAAAATGCAGGAGAAATATGAAGCAGTGCACTCTGAGCTAGATCCTTGTTTCTCTTCCAGAGCTGCAATGTATTCAGGTCATTGCCAGGTCTCTGCTAAAACATTCCTCTCTTTGTCTGTGAGAACCAACATCTTGTTCATTTTACTCAAGTGTGCATATATCCTGCCCTGAATAAATTGCACCACACTTTTTACTTTTTCAGTTTTAGCCCTCTGCTGCTTGCACCCTGAAAGGAGGCCCTGCCCTATGAATGTGACCTAATTTTCTTGCTCGGCCCAGCGTTTTCCAAAATAGCTTGGCCACAGCAGCGCACATAAAACTCATTTCCATCTTGCGTAACAGAGACAAACATTCCTTTCTGAATAAGCTTAGTGGTATGAGGAAGATGCTAAAATTGTCAATTTGGTCAATTTAATAGTTTATGCAATCTGAACTAGATGGAGACCGAAACAAAGAAAACAGAGAAATGATCCACAAAGATCCACTGAGATCCTCTTTGAAACATAATCTATACCATGATCTTCACTATATTTCCTACCTGCATCCAAATAAGAATGTCTATACAGTTAGAAGCATGTTTTAGTGATAGTCTCATGTTCTTTCATAGCAAAATGACATTACAGAGCACTACAAGGCATGAACATGCCATTTTCCCATATCTACTCCTTGTTCCAGAATCTGCTTTAGACAGAGATAATGAGGAGTAGGGGGCTGAGAGACGAATCATTATTTTAGCCGAGGCTGCAGCGTTCCTTAACGGGGTCTGTAGGGCGCCTTCACCAAGCTAATGTAGAGAAAGAGAAACAGATGGAAGGCATGATTATTTGATCTGCAAAGAGCTCTTGGTGGGCTTTGTAGTAACTGGACTAGACTGCTTAGAGGCAAGAGAGTGGGTTGTATACATCTGTGGGTGTGTGTGTTCTGAGTGATGTGCGCTTAATGTGCCTGGGTGTGGGAAGCTTTTGCTTGTGTTTGGATTCCCGCATGCATGCATTAGGTTCATCTCTTCATGTGTTTGAATGCATGCGCTTTTGTGTGCTAACACCATTGTTGTTCCCTCCAGATATATGGACATCTTATAGGATTAAACAATAAATAGTGGCACAGGTTTGAGGCTGAGGCTCATTTAGACTTGCATGTGACAAGTTTTCTTTTCTGTGTCCATTGTTGACAGGCTGGTTTTGAATCATGCTTACATGGTGGCAAAAAGCAGTTCAAAGACACAAATATGCAACTATCTTATGTATTAGGAAGTCAGGATGTGCAGGAGAGGCAGTGCTTCACCTGTTATCATTCTCATCTGCCATCATAAGATGAACATTAATAATAAAATAAACATGTTCACTTGTCTTTGCTATAAATGCAATTTGTATGCACAGTTCTAATCATTTTACTCATGTTTAGAGTTAAAATATCTGTATTTTACACATTTTCTTTTCAGTTACAGCATAGGTGGAGAGGTGAGGCAGCACCGAGCTCTGCTCGAATTAGATGGTTCGGTCCCGTGCAAACCAGGTTGATTCTGTGACTTTAACTTACTCAGCATATGCTAATAATATAATGCTCTGTTTTTTAAATACATTCCAGCTTTTTTCTTATATATCCTTTATCTAATGGCTAATGTATTTCACATTTGTCTGTCTTTTCTTTCACATATTTATCAGACATAAAGCTGCACTGAAAAGAAACGTGGTGAGGCAGGGGGTTAATCTGACCCCAGCGTGAGGTTCTGATTGTTCTCCACTGGTTGATGACTGCAAAAGTGTTGGATGTAATGTCATTTAAAAATGTCTCAAGTTGGACTTTAAATCAAAATGTGAAGCAGTAAAGAATTAGTAAATAATGCTGGACCAACACATCTTCATTGAGACTAAGAGATGTCTAAAACTAAAAGAAGGGAATGAAAGGAACAATGAATGACATTTTATACATACTGTACAGTTGTTGGAGCCATATAGAGTTAGTTTGAGAATAAATAGGATTTAAGTTATTTTGGAAGAAATGAGAAAGAAATAAGACTATTTATGTTTAAGAGTTAAGTTGAGTACGTTGTTTGTGTTTGGCTTTAATTCGCTCCTCCCCACATTCAGCAGCCACCTGTAGCCAGGTGAGCCCATTTAACTTTGCTTGGAAGTCAGAAGGGGGAGGAGCAAAGGGTTTGTTCAAAATCGAAAGCACCCAGATAGAATCCCAAAGAATGGCAAATGGAAAAGCAAAGACATTGACCAAATCAATCCTTAAGATCCTTTATTGTTGCAGGAAGCCAACCACGGACTCGTTTTGAAATCATTTTTATTTTAGACGATGACATCCGCAAGACAAAAAACATCGGCGAGTACGTCATGTTTTTGATTGCGAGTTGGAACCACACTCCTCCCTGGAACGGCCAAGGTGGCTGTAATAATAGTATTTTATAACTTCTTCAGGGACCCAAATACTTCACAATAAAAGAAAGTTTAAAATTAGACAAATTAAGAACAAAAAAAAAACAGCATAAAAATATGTAAAGCAATTAGCAAGAAAATACATAAAAGAATGCAACAAAATGAATTAAAGAGAATAAAATACCACCGACTACTAAGTATTGAAAGCCATTCCTAAAAGATATGTTTTTTAGTTGAAATTTAAACTGTTGAGGTCAGAAGTCATGCACAGTTCTGCAGGAACGATATTCCATAACTGAGGGCCGGCAGCAGAAGCACAGCCTCCCCAGTGTTTCTGATGTGACCTGGGCACATGAAGCAGATACTGGTTGGCAGACTTTAAACCTCTAGAAAAACTGCAGACAGTTAAAAGCTCAGTCTAGTAAACTGAGGTGAGACCATGAAGAGCTTTGAAAAAAAAAAGTAAAGTTTAAAGTGAATTCTGAAATGAACATGGAGCCACTGAAGAGACCTGAGTATGGAGTGATGTGTTCTCGTCTGGATGTTAACAGTCGTGCTGCTGCATTCCGGACTAACTGGAGACGGTTTAAGATAAGAAGGACTTTTACGCTGAAGTCGCTGAGGGTTTGTCCAGAAGGAGAGGAGGATGGTCTTCATTTACAAGTAAAGGTTAGACCAGCGTGTAAGGATCTCCCAATCCAATCATGTGATCAAAAATCGGGACCGTTCACGTGGTTGATGACTCGATCTATTTCGGATGTCGTCCTCCGATCAGTATCGGATTTTTCATTTATTCTTATTATGATCAGCGCTTTATATTACAATCTTATTATTCCAGATAAATACTCCAGTAGATGACTGCATGTCATGAACAGATCACATAATGTCATTACCATAAAATGCGGAAGAAAACGGCAGCAGCTCAAGCAGAAGGCTAACGTAAACAATTCAGTCAAGCTAGCTAGATGATCACAGATTCAGACTTCAGGATCAATAACTCTTTTAAAAACACTTTAAACTGACAGCAACAGTGTCTCTGTTGGTTTGTCATAACACAAACAACAACCTATAAATAGAAAAAAGACACTTTTTGTTTCTTTTTTGTTTCTTTGTTAAGCTCTTTGTGTTGCAGACAGATGGCTAAACAGCAGCTGCTAACTGCTACATGCTAGCTCAGTGATATAACTCCTTAGGACCCGAGCTGTCCTTTGATATGCCTGTTTTATTTCTCTGACAGAGAAATCAAAGAAAAGAAAATTAGCTAATGTGGTAATAAAACCAAAAACGTGACATCTTTAGATTTAACAAAAGAATCACATAATCTTAAAAAAAATAATAATAATAATAAAAGAAAATTAATATGGATATGAGCTATATGAGCTATAATGAACACTCATCAAATTCATGCTAAAGCAAAGTCATAATTTATTTTTAAGAATTTTAAATGAGGACAGGAATCACATTTGGTCAAAAATGTTCAATAGCTCTAAAGATGTTAAAGCTAAAGTCACTAAACTTTATCACATGACTAATTATCACTTATATAACAAGAAAACTGTACTTTTCTCCTAGTTTATATTTGCTGTATTTTTACTTGTTTATTAAAGCTACTTCACAGAAGTGTTTTATTTAAGTTTTTAATGATAAAAGAAGGTTAATGAAATATAAATAAGGGACAACACTAATCTGTTTCTTCAATTTATTCATGTTTTAAATGTCTTATAAAAGTATCGGATCGGGACTCGGTATCGGCAGATACACAAAATCAAATGACTCGGAATCGGATCGGGCCCAAAAAAACCTGATCGGGACATCCCTACCAGTGTGCATATTCTGTGTGTGAGAGAGAGTGTGGTCCTCCTCCATGCTGCTGTGTCGATGTCGTAGCTGTGTTTTTTCTGAGGCATGCTGAACTATACATTTTACATTCTTCCTCCCCCCATGTGAACCTGTCGGCAGAACCTGTTTTATTCTATTTTTCTTGTTGCAATGCTCGAGTCATTGTAATGCACCTCTGCACAGTGGTCGCAGCTGCATGTCCATGTCTGTGCGCTCAGACATTGGCCTACTGTATGTGCAAATACTCTGTGTTGTATGTAGAAATGGTAGAGAAACATCCACTTTGACAAAACATACAACCTCTCTCTTTGTCCTACTGTCTTTGTCAGACAGACCGACGCAGTCTCCGAATGGGACACATTATCACATGTGGCTTCCTGTCAGGCAAGGGCTCAGATGACGTGGCTGGCTGGTGTGTGTGTGTGTGTGTGTGTGTGTGTGCGTGACTGGCGGGCCACACCTGTCAACAGTGCTCCACAGGCGTGGTGGTGATGCTATCTGACAGCCTGACTGCCAGGGAGGACGTGTATGCGTTTGTGTGCTTCGTGACCGTTTGGATGAGTCACTGTTGTGCCTCCGCTGCTATATTCCCCAGAGGACCCACTAGTGTCTGACTGGTGGATGCAGTGTGTTTGCCTGTGTGTGTTTTTCCCTGGCTGTGAGTTCAGAACATATTAACAGCTGGCCTCTTACTCATACAGTAAACAATTACGTTAAACCATCAAAATTTTTAGAGATCAAGTCTAGAGTGGTGTTTGCACCCTGCGCCTCTGCAACACTTTCAAATATGCAACGTGCTGAAACACTCACGCTCTCCATCTGCTGTGCTTGTATCTGCACATGCAATCTGTTTTAATTCATTGGGCAGATTTACATTAACAAATGTCTTATCAGGACCAAATGCAGAGGCTTGTCGTATGAAAATCATGTTGCTATAAAATACTTTATTTTTCATCCATTTACATGCCAAAGTGGCAAGGCTTGCTTTCTGGATGTGACGAGAAGGAACCGTTCTCCAATCAGGACCACTGCAGAACTAGCACTATGAAGCATTTGTACCCTCCAGCGTTCTCGGCAGCACATGCATTTGGCTGAAATATTCAGCCCTGCTCCCAGCGTTACCTTGCATGTATAATTACCGGATATGCTGCTTGCTGCTGATAACTCTCCCAAACAATGTTTGAAGGGGAAGGCGGCGATGAATTCCCAATGAAGTGTGAAAAAGACTGATTAAAATTGCTGTGGTCAAAAGCCAGCGCTCCAGTGTGTTCTGCTCCCATGGACCAGGGGAGATGGGGAGACAGACATTGCAGTTAAGATTGCAAGCTCTTTTTACCGTAATAGGAACTGATATTTTCTGGTCTTTTTTTAATGAGGGAAATGTATTTTCTAAAATTTTACTTGGTAAACATTTGTATTAAAATCTATACTATTGTTCTACATTAAAAACTACATAAAGAGCTTGGAAGATTATGTCTAAGCATTTAAAGAATCACCAGAATAGCAACAAAGGTTAATCAGTCTTTAAAAAGGATCGTATTTCAGATCATCCTGCGAACTTACCATTTTTATGATATATTATGTTTTTTGACAGTCTATCCATCCATCCATCCATCTTCTTGACCGCTTCTTCCCTTTCGGGGTCGCGGGGTGCCAGAGCCTATCCTGGCTACTGAAGGGCGAAGGCGGGGTACACCCTGGACAGGTCGCCAGTCTGTCACAGGGCCACAATCACACACCCATCCACTCTCACATTCACACCTAGGGGCAATTCAGAGTCGCCAATTAACCTATGAAGCATGTTTGTGGACGGTGGGAGGAAGCTGGAGTCCCCGGTGAAAACCCACGCATGCACGGGGAGAACATGCAAACTCCACACAGAAAGGTCCCAGCCGGGAGTCGAACCGGGGCCTTCTCGCTGTGAGGCGAGAGCGCTAACCACTTGCGCCACCGTGCAGCCTTTGACAGTCTAGTCCAATTGATATCTAAAATAAACTGCGACTGTCTATTGAGACAGCATGCAACAACAATTCAAATTTTCAAAAATGTTGAGTTAAAAATGATGCAAAACAAAATTTAACTCAGATGTCAAACAATAAATAACATTTATCTATTAAAGCTCATAAAAAGACATCCAATAATTTATGTTTACTACGACTGCATCAAATAAATTATAATCATTAATTTTTGAACGGAACCTAGCCCTTAATGTTTTTAAGCTTTATATGTTTTTGTTTGGTTTAATTGATCTTTTTTCCCTAGACGAGTCAATGGATTTGCTTATTTTGTCTCAAAACTGTAATGGTTGTTACTGCACCTGAACAACCTGCAGGAATCATTGTTGATCTTTCTTTAACTTACAAACATAAATGTATATTATCAGTAAATACATGTTCGTAAGCTGTGAGCACTAAAACAGACATTAAACATTCTGTCTTTCTACTGAGGCATAATGTTGGTATGCTGTTGAAAATAGTAGACTTCTGCACACTAAAATATCTGGCTGATCTTATCAAAGCTGCTGCATGTCTGAATTCCAATGATTTGAAGTTGAATCACAGCAGTACATATCTAATGTCAATTGCACTTATTTTCTGTCTAAAACAAAAGTATCAACAGGTGCATTTTCAAATCTATCAAATCTATCTATCTATCTATCTATCTATCTATCTATCTATCTATCTATCTATCTATCTATCTACCTACCTACCTATCTATCTATCTATCTATCTATCTATCTATCTATCTATCTATCTATCTATCTATCTATAGTTTGTATAGTGTTTCCAAACTACATGTTGTGCTGTTGTTGTTATTCAGTGCACTGAACTGTTTTCTGTATAAATGGTTTCTAAAGTTTCAATTTTTTTTTTATTTTTGGGCCGTGTACATTGACGCGTTAAGGCACACTATTAACAAATTATGATTAACGCGTTTATTCATTACCATAAATGAGACGGTGCAGCACTCCTTCGCTTTGCCTGGCGTGCAGTCATCCCCAGCGTTAAAACACTTCGTCTGGGGTTTTAAAATATTTAAAAATATTTAATCGTGTTTTAGTAATTTAATCTTGTTATTTTTTGGTTTTGATTGCTTTTTCACAAAAAGAGGACTATTTGATCCATGGCGTTGTCATAGTAACACGTCAAGCATCACTGAGGCTTGACTGTAGCGGCAAAGAAAAGTGATATAAATGCTGACCGTCGTGATAGGTTAAATTAAGCTTCAGTTCAGAGAGACATTTCACATCTTACCGCTTGTTCTTCTATCTAGAAGATGAAAGAAAGCATTGTTTTAAAGCCGCCTGCGCAGTGATATGGAGCAATAGAGCAGTGACCGGAACTTCTTTCTTTTCAGGTCTGCAGGTCCGTTTCTAACGGGTGTACGTCAGCATCTCTGTTTTCTTGGAGTAATACTGCAGACATATAAGTCTTTTAGAGTTTTGTTTATCTTGCTGTTGATGTGTTTTTGAGTGCACAAATTACACTTTTGGGATAAATTAGTTAAAACTTGATAAAATTAAACATTTCAGACAATTACAACGAAGGATGCATTTTTTTCTGGCCTGTTTTTGTTCAAAAGCCACATAATGTCATCAAATTTACCTAGTAAAATATTGTAATTATTAGTGTTTGATCACTATGCAAAAGTGTGATTAATGTGATATATACTCTTTATTTATCAATTGACAGCCTTAATTAAAAACAAATGCTCTAAATGTACAGTTTTGTGAGTAAATTTCATTTTTTTATTATTCGCGGATAATAAGCAGTCGGCAAATACTGTAACAAAAGAAAAATTATAATTAATTTAAAAAAAATGACTAATTCATCACAAACTGGGGAAAATGAATCGCAATGAATTTTTTCCAGAGGTTTGGAATTAATTTGTTTGTTCTTTTTAAACAATTCCTGGCCCTATTTATTTCATTGGAATTTGGACAATGCACATTGTTTTAGCAAAAATAAAACCTAAATATGCCAGAACATGGTGTGTTTTCAGCCTGTAAAATCCTGTATAATTATCATCATTTCTGATGTGATTGGTCAGTGAGTTCTAAAATGATGTTCCTCTGATAAACATCACTATTTCATTAAATTTAGTCTTATGTCTTTGTATTTCAGTCTCGTCTGGTCATCGCTCCTTTTCTAATGTTTAAAATCTGTTAAAGGTGGGGGAGCAAGCCCATTTAAAACTTTAAAAATGAGACAGGCGTTTGGAGACAGCTGATAATTTTCAAAATCCAAAGTTATATTTACTAAGAATGTCACAATAGTGATACTGAAAAGGCTTCTTATCAAGGAATGTTTACTTTTTATGTTGCAAGATTTCTTAGGTCGTGGACAAAGAAGACGGATTCTGGAGTCTTGGAATGTATGGCTCACACGCATGAAAAAACAGTCTTGTGGATGGTGGTATGGGGCTCTTTGACTTCTTTCCCACCGATGATACCATATTCCATCAGAAAGCTATCTGCGTGGTGGAGACCAACTGAACAACTCTGGCTTTTGGAAGTCTTCTTTAGCAGCTGTTGCAGACTTAACTTTTACACACATGGGAAAGGCAGCTAACTTTAATGAATTCAACTGTAATGAGGTCACAGTTTAAATGTAAAGTTTGAATTATTTTGCCTAGTTTGAGGCAAAATCTACACATACCTAATTGTAGGTTTTTATGATGTCAGTGGTTTAACTAAAGGAGGAAGTCCACAACTGTTCAAGGTGAACCCCAACTTGACCTTCAGTTGCTGGGTAGGCTTCATGACCCCAAACAGGAATTCAGGAGATTTAGCAAATGGATGGACAAAGTGCACATGGGCTTAACAAGCATGCCAGTAGTTCATGGCTGCCTGCTATTGTAAATGTTGTACGGATGGTGCAAAGAATGAGACAAAAAAAAGAAACAATTTTCTGAGCAGATCAAATTGTGTTTTTTTTTTTTTACTTTGTAGGTGATTAAGATCATATCCTAAAGATGGTAACGCTTAAAAATGTAAGAGCAAATAAAATTCACCTGTGTCTATTCAAGCAATGCAGCAATATCCTGTGCAGCAAATGCAGTAATGTACTGCATGTGAATAGGTGCATCTAATGTCTTTGTTGTAGGTGTGAGCTCCTGGAGTTATGGAGGCCTGGGCATCAGGTTTAGGGCACTTATGTGAGTGTTTCCTTTCAGCGTTGGACCATCAAAGCGTATGCGGGGTGTAGACCGATGATGTAGCTGTGCATCAAAATAGTGAGACTACAGCAAAAGAGAAACTGCATCAACTGACTCCGAAACAGACGGAGAATTAAAAAGGTAATCGCAGAGGATCATTATAGTCTGTATCAGGTGTTTGTTATGGATGAAGTCCGCCTCTACGCTGCAGAACAGTCAATTGTTCTGAATTAAAAACAAAAACAAACTCTTTATATTGAGCAACACTCCAATGTTCTTGAATAAATGTTTTACAAAGCCCGGTCAGAAGAGTTTTGATGAGTATGATCGTAACTCTTCAACCGCGGAGGTCAGGTGAGACACAAGGGGCATACACACCAGCCACGTTGGTGCGCATTCAATAGCACACTTTCAATGAAAAGTCAATGCAAACTCGCGCACACCAGAATCCCCGGCCTCTGTGGCTGGAGCGCGGGTAAGCACGGGTAAGCACGCGTTGCTATGCAAGTTGGGTCGCCAGCTCTACGCGCAAATCGGGCACGCACTGAGCGCGCGCTGAATCTTCAGCCCAGTTCAACATTTTCACGCATAATCACAATCAGGGACCTGGATTTGGGAGTGGTGCGTGGATAGCGTCCGCTTCAAAGCACGGAAGTGCCAAACATGATCAGAAAGAGAAATAAATCTTTGTGATTTGTGTCTGGTTGGATTAATGTGACACTCAGGCAGACATTAAAGGAACAGAATCGTGAAAACAGAAAAGCCTGGAGCAAGATTTGGGGGATTTTCACCATTTTGACTCTTTGCTCAAAGATTCTCTCTATTGTAGATGGTAATGAATAATAAAAATACAATAGAAGAAGAATCTCCTAAATGTGTTAAATGTGTTTTCCACGTTTGACACGTCCCCTGGTGGAGGCGTGAGCATCACAGACAGCCCCACAAACGAACAATTTGCTTTTCTAACCCTAACCATAACCGTAATTCTAACCTTAACCAGGAACGACGTCATTTAGAAAAGAGCCGGAGGGTTTCTGACCATCTGATCAAACCGAAACCTAAAAATTTGTGTATATTGTACTCCTATTCTCTACCATTGCGTATCATATGCACGCAAAAACCGTGTTTGGCGTATATTATACACTGTATTTCAGAGTGCAACGGAACATGTACGCATTTTACTGAGAGTGTGTTGGGGGAGAGAACAAAAAAAAAAGGCAGATCTGATTAGTGTGTTGATGGTTGTTGTCAATAGGCAGCGCAAGGAAAAGTAATAAAAAATAGTTCCTCAAAGAACTAAGATTAATTCTTTGGCTTCACGCTCCTGAGGGTCTGAACAGGGAGGAGAACCCTGGAGGAAGAGCAGCCTTCGGCCCTGGAGGAGATCTCTCTTGCGTCTCCCGACCATGGTCGGGAAACAAAGTGGGAAAAGTTCAATACAGGGACGAAGAAAAATCCAGCCAAAAAGAAGACAGAACATTCAGTTTGGATCTTGAGTCGATAAAAACGCTAGTCAGATCCTTCATGTTGTTGTAAATATTTTCCACCAATCAATGGATTGCATCATATGACGACCCTCATGGGTCCATTCCATTTTTCTATGGACCTACGATCAACCCGGATCTAGAAATAATACCAGTTGGTCCTGCTTAACAAGTCTATTTTGCAACAGAAATGCTCAAAAGCCCAGTCTGGCCTGGTCTAGTCCGGTGTGGACAGCTCAGTGGAAACGAGGCATTACCTACAACCATGGGTCCTATAGCTGGCTTACCTTCCCTTAGTCCCTGTTAGGTGCATTTTTTTTCTAGTATTGCCAGATGATGTTTGACTTTTCTCCTCAGATTTGCTCCCAGGAGGGCTCCACCTTTTGTACTGAGTTGTCTGATTAGCTAGCTCAAATGAGGTCCCTTGTTGGCCATCTGTATCTTCAGTTTTTCTCTTGACAGTTTGTGGATAAGACTTTTAAGACAAAAAGGCACTTGGCATGTTCAGAAGCTTTATCTGAATGTTCCTGCATTACCTCAAACAAGTAATATAATTGCAAACTTGAAGAGAGGCTACTTGGACTACTTTAACTGTCTGTGAGCTGCCTTGGTATGTGCCTCTAGGCCATGGGGTCTGCAACCTTCAACGCTTAAAGAGACAATCGATTTCTCACCAACCACCACTCAGAAGGAGCCACAAAGCCTCACAAAAATAAGACATTTGTATTTATGTTATTTTTACTATTGTGATATAAGTCAACACATTATTGTTTTTGTGTATGAATAAAACAAAACATGAGAATATAAAAATGTTTCTAAATATAAACTCTGTTATAACTTTTGACATGACTCCCTTTCAAAATAAAAGACACAGGGTTATCTCAATGCAGCAAATGTATTTGGTAGTTTGATGTCAGTAGTAATTAAAAAGACTGTGTACAATTTATTTTATAGTTTTTGGTGGAAATTGATGTGTAGAAATAATTCAGAGGGAATTAGTGACTCTTACTGTGTTTTCTGGACCAATTAAAACCTTTGAATCGGTCCATTTTCTAATCCGGTGTGTGAATCCTGGTTGTGTTTGCTGACCTCGAGTTCGGTGGTACACGGCACTCTGTCCAAATGTTTTAGTACGACTATGAAGTTGTAGTGCTTGATTGATTGTTGGAGCATTGTGGGTACTGTAGTCAGGAGCCTGGTGGAATGATGCATACTATTCTTCAAATGTTTGAGAATAACTTGAAGTTTTTGTTTTGATGAATGTGCCTCACAGTCAGAAAAATGGGCAACTTTTTAAGATGAAAACCATTTTAATTTCTTCAACCAGAGAGCCACAATGGGGGATCAAAGAGCCACAGGTTGCAGACCCCTGGGCTATGCTTACAAACATTTGCTAGCTGAGGCAGGGTCATTTTTATAGTAATTTTCTTAAATACTGATGTAAATGGTTGTTATCAAAGAGCTTCCTAGAAGAGAAACTCTCCAGATGTTCACACTTTCCTCCCATAAAGAACGTGGTTGTTTCATCTTATTTCAGAGGGGCTATAGGCAGACAGAGACTGAGGCAGAGATTGATGCATATGTTGGGGGTTATTTTACACCAGATGCCAGGCACAGCGGTTTCAACCAGGCACACTTTAAAGCTCAACACATCTACAGTCTCTGCATCTGTGCACCTCATTGAAAGAGAAGGAGAAGACACACAGTGGAAACTAAGAAAAAGAAATATGCAAGAGGTAGCCTATGTAAGGAAAAGGGAGGAGAACGACAGAGAGGAAAAACAAAAGCTGACACAAATAGCATCTATCAGCACAGCAAAAGCATGGTGTGGCTTTACCACCAGGTGAGATACCCACATTCTCCTTCCAGCATTAAACCCTGTTTTCCCTTCACAAAATCTGGGAATGACTAGCAGGGCCAATTCACAACAGGGACTAGTGCTCCAGCTGCAGATGGTTTGAGGTGCGAGCTCAGAGCTTTCCATGGCAGTGACTGTGTAAACACAAACATCAAGGCGTGACAAGAAAGGAATGAAGGAACTGCAGAGTTGACTTCAATGTCCGTTCTTACGTGGAAGCTTTTGAAACCAAAACTAGAGAAATGTCATTAAGACAATGCATTCTTGCTGCTCTGTAGGGGAAATATACAAAGACGCTAAGTAATACATTCCAGAAAATGTCATAAGAAGATGAACGCACAGTATAAGGTCACAAAATGATAAAACTACCAAAATCGAGCATACTTTTAATGATTACGGTACTCAATAGTCATAATCACCAATCAGAGCTGCTATTTGCAATTTGCTAGATAAATAATGATTTCAACTTTCTTCATGTCCCCACCTGTGGACAATGTAACAGGGCAAAAGCCATGCCATTGAGAGGGGATTTACAGGCTAGGATTTCCTTACTACACGCACAATTTCAAAGATCCTGCGCCACAGTCTGCTTGTTTCTCTCCATCGGTCTCTCTCCCTCTACCCTCTTCTTTTGTTCTGCCTCTATTAGACTTGTCCTTGACTGCCGAGCAAGCACGCAGTACAGTCTCTGCTCGAGAGGAGCCAGTCAAACGTCTTTTGCTCTCCTGTTGTGACAAGAATAGGAGAGGACATGAGGAAGTAAAAGGAAAAAAAGACACAGGAAAGGTGCTGAAAGGCTGTATTTTAATTTCACAAACATTTTGTTGAAGCCACCAGAAGCTGTGAATGAGACAGGGTAGTAAGATGCTAGGGTAATGACTAAGCATCTGGAGCAAAGTGAGAAAAGAGCTGCTCTGTATATCTATGTTAAAAAAATGTCATACTTTCCTCCATTCAATGATATTTGCCTTTTATGCCTTCTTGTTAGAACTTCCAGGTCAACATGATAAACATGACTCTTAGGACTCTGTTGTTTATTTTTAAGTCTACAGTCTGACTCTTCAGTCAGGGTTGTGGACTGTACAAGCCTTTCTCTCTGATCAAACGTTTGCAAGTAAATCTTGTGAGACTGTGAGGAGGCTGCCATCGTACATTTCTATGGATCCTTATATCGTGGACTTTGGCTGCTTGTCCACCAACTCTTTGTGCCTTGGCAACACTGCAACACAGCAGCAAACATCACCAGATTTGGTAGCGGCCCTGAACAAATCTGAAACTTGCTCACAGAGCCTCCTAAAGTCAGGACATTTTTGCAGCCTGATGTGCTGTTGTTTTGGGGATATATTGAGAAAATATGTTGGTATATTGCCATAGTTCAGAACCATGTAGAGCAAGACCTTATTTGCCATCAATATGTTTACAGGAAAACCCAAAGTGCTTTCATTGCAGTGAAATCACAGTCAGAGCAAATTAAAGTTCATCTCGTCAAAGAATTCACTAATCTGATTTATGGCTCTGGGTATTCTATGTGCTTTGTAAAGCACGTAGTGTACATGAAGGTATAGTTAGTGTTGTGATAAAGAGCCCCTCCCTGCAGTGATGATAACTCGGCCTTGAATATTGTACAGCAACAGATGCACTTTCAGAACTTTAAGCTGAAGCACTACTATTGGCTTCAGCAGGACAGCAGGTTGGTTTGACATGATGTGAGAGATTAAAGTTCACATAAGGCTAAAAACAGCTTTATTTTAATAAGACACATGTGTGTCTTCATTGATCTGTGGGAGCGAAGCCTCCATTACTGGTAATCTACATACTATAGTGGTATTAACAGTTCTGCAGTGAGCAGGAAACTATGAAAAATATCAATATAACTTCGATCATTATGTACCAGTATCAGTGGGTGACGTTTTCCTTTTTTTAGCACCTCAAAATACAGAAAAGCAGGCTGATAAACAGATCAGAGACAGATGGAAGGAGAGACAGGTAAACAGACAGATAGACGAGCAGATGAACAAAAACAGACGCAAACAGATGACAAAAAGACAGGCAGATAGCCGGGCAGATTGGCAGGGCAGCTCACAGGCTGGACGCTTTCTGGCAGTGAGGTATTGGCTGGAGGAAGTGGCTGGCAGAGAGACAGGCAGATGGACAGACACCCATGCACACAGACAGCAGGACTGGAGGAATAACAGACAGGAAGGCAGAGAGGCTGCCAGACAGTCGTGCACCATCGGTAGAGAACATGCAGTTGGGGAAGGAAGGAGACGCAGGGACAGCAGGCGCCTCTGGCATAAAGGAAAAGCAAGATAGAATGAGACAGAAGTGAAGCAAGAGAGAGGGACAGGGACGAGGTCAGTGCACAGCTGGCTGCCTGACTGTTGATCTGTGGCACTAGGCTGGCAGTAGAGGCTCCTCTGGGTGAAAGCAGTTCCACACAGCATCCATCTGCAACCCTCAGCCTTTCATCCCAGCTGTGGTGGAGAGACAAGCCCAGAATGGGAGTCCTACCAAACAGTGGCAAAGGGGGGCAAAACAAGCCAATAATGTTAAAAAGAATTAATTCCGAAATAAACTAAAAGGAATCAAAGTGCTGGAAAATGAAAATGAAAACATCTTCTTCTCAGTGTGCTGAAATGTAAGAAAAATAACTTACTCCTCTCCAGGCGAGAAGCTTCTGAGCTGGAACAGTGGAAGATAGTACTAGACTTTTGTTCTAATGATGGTATGGAAACACAAACTTATAGAATTTGGCTGAAAAACATTTAACTGACTTTACAATCCACTTCTATAGACCCTGTCATAATAGATTCACACGTCAACTTCAATTTTAGAAAACAGCAAATACTTGTACGCATTTGTAGCATATACAAGTTTAGTGTCAGGTTGTTGGACTGGAGGTTCTTCTCAGGGAGGAAATATGAATGTAAAAGCAACACAAGACAAAATTTAACTATAACCATGTGTATAGTATATTCTACAGTGACCACACAAAAATAAACAACAGCAGAATATGTACAGAATGTATAATATGTTACAATGTCCTTTCTTTTTTCTTTTTTTTTTATGAGGGATGTTTTTCCTTCATAGAATAATATAAATAGTCCCGAGGTATCCAGCCAAAGGAATCAGTTCTGAATTTCTAGTTCATAGAGGGGAACTCCGTATATACGTGGGACAGTTTCTCCTACCGCTCTGTGGGAGTGGTGGTAGGTTCTTTGGGCTCCATGTAGCTCGCCATCATGTGAAACTCTGTGTTGGAAGCCCCCGGGTTAGAGACCTGGCCAGCTGATTAGCCAAACAAACCCCCGCGCTCTGCCACGGCGTTCCAGCTTTGCCTAATGAATAATTGATCTGCTGGAAAAACAGCTCAGCTCAGCTCCCTCTGACGCGTGTGTCATTACCGGAAGTGCACGTCACCAAAAGTGCGCGTCCGCTGCATTTAAGCGTGAGCCGGCAGGTATTAAAGGGACAGTAACCACGCAAAACCACAGCTGGGTTACACATTGTAAACTTATCAGTTTATCCATCATTTGAAAGGAAACTCTAAAAGTGTCCATGGATGGACATAAAAGTGTCAGCCAAAGCTACAAAAAGTCGCCACCAAAAAAAAGGGTTGCACACTCTAATATTTCGTTGGACCGCCTTTAGCTTTGATTACAGCACACATTCGCTGTGGCATTGTTTCCATAAGTTTCTGCAATGTCACAAGATTTATTTCCATCCAGTGTTGCATTCATTTTTCACCAAGATCTGCTGAACCAGTCTTTCTCAATTTGAGCCCGATGAATCCTGGCATTGTCATCTTGGAATATGCCCATCAGGGAAGAAGAAATCCATTGATGGAATAACCTGGTCATTCAGTATATTCAGGTAGTCAGCTGACCTCATTCTGTGAGCACAAACTGTTGCTGAACCCAGACCTGACCAATTGCAGCAACCCCAGATCATAAGACTGCCCCCACAGGCGTGTACAGTATGCTCTAGGCATGATGGGTGCATCACTTCACCTGCCTCTCTTCTTACCCTGCTGCACCCATCCCTCTGGAACAGGGTAAATCTGGACTCATCAGACCACATGACCTTCTTCCATTGCTCTAGAGTCCAATCTTTATGCTACCTAGCAAAGTGAAGCCTTTTTTTCCAGTTAGCCTCACTGATTAGTGGTTTTCTTAAGGCTACACAGCTGTTCAGTCCCAATCCCTTGAGGTCCCTTTGCATTGAGCGTGTGGAAATGCTCTTACTTTCACTATTAAACAGAGCCCTGAGTTCTAGTGTTGTTTTTCTTCCATTTGATCTTACCATATGTTTAAGTGATCGCCGATCACGATCATTCAGGGTTTTCTTCCGGCCACATTTCTTCCTGGAAGACAATGGGTCCCTACTATCCTTCCAGTTTTTAATAATGCGTTGGACGGTTCATGTGTCTTTCCACATGCTTGCTTAGGAAATGAGAAGCAACTCATTTCACCAGTTGGGTTTAAATAACTTGTTGCCAGCTGAAAGATAATCGCCCATGCAGTAATTATCCAATAGGAGGCTCGTACCTATTTGCTTAGTTAAATCCAGGTGGTGACTTTTTTTTTGGCCAGGCAGTGTATATTAACCTTAAAACTGACATTTCAAAAGTACGATCTTCTCTTGACAGAAAACATATAATACTGTTTCCTAAAGGTTCATGTCCATGTATTCTGATTAGTCAGTTGAAAGCACTGGAAAGCCGTGGGTTTAAAGACAGGTTCTTACCTGCTAAAACTGCTCGCAGAGGTATTTTAAGGACACTGTATTGGGCTTGTTACTTTCCTCTTGCTTGGACAGTGGAAATAAGGGATTAGTTTATCAATACATTTCTTTTTAGGCTTAAAAAAAATGATATTATTTGTTTTTTGTCTTTCACATGACTGGAGTTGGGCGAGGTTAATGCTGCAGCCATGCGTAGGAGTGTGAATGTGTTTGCAATCGTGTATGCATGCGTGTGCGTTTAGCTTCAGGGTGAAAAGCTGCTCCAAACGTCCATCTGCCGGCTTTACAACACACCTGAGCCCACTCACATGTGCACCCCCCCACACTCACATTAACAATCAACTGCACTTGTTCTTGCACTCAGAGTACCCCAGAACCACAGACCTGCACAGTGCAGACCGGTGTTTTCCCTCTCTGTGGCCTGTGAAGGCTCATCTTCATGCCTGCATCCATTTACATAAAAACATCTCACCTTTTCTCACGCTGTCACCTTGATGTAGCTGCAGCGCGCTGTGTGATGTCGGCATAACAAGTTTTCCAACAGGAATTCAAAAATGCACACATACATATTTCACAACAGTTGTTACACAAAGTATGAAGGAACAAAAGAATTTCACAAAGCAATGCAAGCTAACACAAACATCTTACAGTGTTTATAACTACATTTTACACATACACTTAACTCAGCTTTCCATCCGTTTTCTGAATCTGCTTTATTCCTGTTTGTGGTCACAGAGCTGCAGGAGTCTGCCCAGAGACTTCAAGACAAAGCTGGTCCCCACCACTCCACCACACGCTTGCACACGTGCCACTTGATAATCATCCCTGTTTTACAATTATCCTTGAAAATACTACATGAAACAACAATTCAATTCAGCCTTGTACACAATTTAAAAAAATACGTGTGGATACTCAGCAACGTGCATTTTTGCTGCATTTATTACGTGTGACCAGCATGAATTTCCCTCCGTTTTTGTGCTTCGCTGCACCTAAGATAGATGTGACTAACATCAAGCACAATATTATGGAGAGAAAATAGACTCACTCTGATTCGTATTCTTGATTCATGCACACCTTTACATTTGAGTATAACTTTGGATTTGTGCGTGCGTAATTCTTGATTTGCAACTCATACACGTTTTGAACACAAGTAAAAAAATTACAAAATTTAAAAAAATACAAAATACAATTTACACATGCACAAATTAAAACTACAACAGCTTGAAATTAATTACACATGCAAATCTTTAAAATTACACACAAATCACCTCCTAAGCACACACGAAACTTTAGTTACGTACGGATCTTTGGTGAGACTTATTTCCCGTTTTACTGCTTTATCCGTGAGTGATGCGTTCAAGTACTACTAGAATGCTTGTTCACCATAGTTTTCTTATCAGCCGTTTTGAACTTCGATTGTGAATAATATCCGGTAAAACCTGACACGGTGCCGGACCCTTCTAAACTCCCACAGATCCAAGCGGGCCAGTGCTGCCTAAAAACGCCGCGTTTGCCGACCATTTACTTTACAAAAGGCAGCTGAGAGCGGGCGGGGGGGGCTCTGATCTGAACCCCTGCAGAGCCTCGCGGGGAGACCGGCAGCAGAACGCGGTGATTGCACCACGAGGCCCTTCTAAACATCCACAGGGCTGAGAGGCTTGATCAGACCACCGGCCGGCTAAGATCACAGGTGGTGCTGGATCCTTCTAAACTCCCGCACATCGCAATCGCCGTGTTCTGCCGCTGGTCTTCCAGCCGTTCTCCCCGCGAGGCTCCGCGGGTCCGGTAACGCGTCCTATCCCTGTGACTGTGATCAGCCCTCGGGACGGAGCCTGCTGTCGGAGGCACTGTCAGACGAGCTGCTGCAGATCGGAAGCGCTTTTTCTGGAAAATATTCTTATTTTTGAAGGGATAAGTGTTTTAAAAATGCGTTGTTAGACTTTTTTATATTGATCATTGGGAATATCTTCTAAGGAAAGTGGGAAAATGTCAAGTTTTACCGGATATTATTCACAATCAAAGTTTAAAACGGCTGAAAAGAAAACTCTAATGACCCAGCATTCTAGTAGTACTTGAACGCATCACTCACTGATAATTCTCTGAGATGTAAAAAGAGTCTCAGGATAGATTTGTGCGTAACTGTTGTTTTTTGTGTGCGTGAGAGGTCATTTGTGCGTAATTTTTAAAGATTCGTATGTGTAATTGGTTTCAAGCTGTTTTAATTTTAATTTGTGCATGTGTAAATCGTATTTTGTATTTTTTACATTTTTTTTATTTTTTTTACTTATGCACCAAACTTGTCATATGAGTTACAAATCAAGAATTTGCACGCACAAATCAAAGTGAGTCTATTTTCTCTCCATAAAATGTAGACTGTTAGAATAATATCTGCTCAAATGAAAGGTCGATATTTTCAACTGAACCTCAATTATTAGAGGATAATTCAAATTTGTATTTAGATTTGTGAACGATCCAATAGAGGAACAGTTAGGAAGGATCTGCATTTATAAAATAAACATTGCAAAAAAATCTGTTAAAATTGGCAAGGTTACATTCTATTATTTATGTAGAATTTTGTTAAACAGTGTTCAGCTGTTCTAAACCCACAAACAGTAAAAGTCACTTTACACAATAGCAGCGATATCACCATTTTGTCTGACAGCACCATGAAAAATTTAGTAAGCCTCATCAATCAACCTGAAGCATGCTTCTGGACCATCAGAGGAACCTGAGTGTAGGTGGTGCACATGATCATATATGGTAAAGAAAAACCCACTGAGAGAACATGCACACTCCACCCAGAAAAGCTTCAGTGAGGATTCAAACCAGAGGGATCTGACTGTGAGGCGAGAGCGCTAACCATTACACCACCACAGTTCTTCTTTACAGAGAGCTGTTTTCTGTTGAGTGTCATGCATTGAATATTTATTAAAATAAAAAATATTTGTGACTTCCCTCATCTTGAATAGAAATAGTACCGGTATATACATACACAAAACTGAAATGAAAATACAGGGCAATATAAACGTGAATACTTTAAAGTCCCCCTCTATTTTTTACTTAAAAATGAAGAAACACATGAATAACCTGTTTGTAGAAGTCTTCTTTTACTTTCTTCAGTTCTTAAAGTCTCTCTGTCTCAGTGGAGATCACTGTCAGTGATGAGTCTCCACAAATTCCTGAGTTTAAAAACCAAATCCTCTATTTAGAAAATGATGCTTAACAATATTAAAGAGTAACTGGGTGGCTGCACTTGACTTGCTACCGCTAATTCTATTATTCATTAGCTGCAGTGTCACATTCTCTGGGCTCACCAGCCCCCTCTGCCTTGAGACATGTGTACTGCAGTGAGGCATGTGGACTGTCTGCCTCACCTAGAGTGTTTTTAAAGCACATTTTAATGGATCAGAAAGAATAAGTAAATCACAAACTGGCACCAATGTCATTAGCCTGATGGCAAAAATAGAAAAATGAAGGAATTTAAAGCAAAGCATCTTTTAAAATGATAAAAAGGCTGAAACAGTGCAGTGCATGTGTCAGCTCCAGTCAGTGTGTGCAGCAGAGGGGAGGCAGGGAGTGCTGCTGCCTCACCTGACGATTTCTCATCTTTTTAAACAGAAAACTCATAAATTCGCTACTTTTTTACCGAAGAAAAAATTGAAAACCCCCACAGAAAAAAGTCAGCATGAAATGGACATGACTAAAAAAAGAATATTTTATTTATGTTTTTAATCATTAAAAAGTATATTCATCTTATTTGTAATGTATTTAATGAAGTTTGCTTGAGTAATTTTTGAATATTTTCTCTTGGACTCTTGGGGTTTTTGGCATCCTATCTCTAGGATTAAATTTGACCTCATGACATAATTTCTTTTTTAAATGATTTATTTTTTTATTTTGATAAAAAATATTCACTGCAACATTAACAGTGCATTTGTAATTGGCAGATTGCCAACATACTTAGACATTTTTAACAGGCATCCAAGGGCGGAGTGGGTAATCAGGAGAGTCGGGAGGATTCCCGGTGGGCCGCTTCATTCATGGGCCGGTCAGTGGCGTCATGGAAAAAATATTCACGGTGGAAAATGAATGAAGCTTTGTAGCAGAGGTCGTCGGTCCCTTTAAGAGACCCCACCCTCAGTTTTGGAGCTACACTTTAACATAAACACCCCTTTTAATTCTCACAGTTGGTCCACCAGAGTATGCTTCACCAAAATGTCTGGGCCGGACCATTGACGTGAATAACCCTCTATTTAGACGGTCTATGGACTGGACAGAGAAGCAGCCGTGGGCCAGACGGATGATTAGTCAGTAAAGAAATGTGTAGGAAGCAACAGTGGTTATAGGAACGAGCGGTACGGGCCGCTAAATGCCTAAAACATAGTGGCGCGGGTTCAGCGCGAACACGGAGTCACTTTCTCCGCTGCTTCTCCACAGTGGGGAGGGGCGGGGCTTCTCGTGCTCTCTCCACCTGCTCCACAGGTGAGAACACGCGGGAGGCAGAGCGGCCGCGAGCGAAAAGGTCTGAGCTGTGTCTGTATTTTTCTAATGTAGACACAGTGAGCGCGTTGTTTTTAATGTTACATAGCATGGTTTGTAAGGGTGGTTACAGCAGTAACCCGTCTAAACACCACGATAAAATCCACCAGCGGAGTCGTGTGCGGCGTCTGACCGTCCAAATGAGACGTCTAGCGGCGTTATTGATCCAACAGGTGTGTATGCTAGCAGTACGCACGTGGATCAGGTGACTAAAGTGTTGATTATAAAGAAAAGCGCCGGAAATTTTGATAAAAGGAGGGGGAAAAATATCGATGGCAGAGCTTTAAAAACAATTATCCTATAATATTAACAGGCTGAAAGTTCATAGTTTGCTCAACAATAACAAATTGTCTGACATAAAATGTAAAATTAATTAAAGTGAATTTGAATTTGAACAAATGGTATTTTTTTATTTCCATATTTATTGCTCTTTGAAGTGAGGCCATTTGATTTTCTCTTCATTTTGGTTCTTAACTAGAGCTTTGTTTATTAGCTTATTTGTTAATTACCTTAAAATGTATGTAATTATGGTAAAGACACGTTAGTATTTATTGATAATTTTATTTTAATGTTAGAAAGGGTGTAAAATTGACATATTGTGTGAAGAAAATAAAAAATACATTTGTATTTAAAATAATTATCCATCCATCCATCTTCTTGACCGCTTCTTCCCTTTCGGGGTTGCGGGGTGCCGGAGCCTATCCCGGCTACTGAAGGGCGAAGGCGGGGTACACCCTGGACAGGTCTCCAGTCTGTCTCAGGGCCTCAATCACACACCCATTCACTCTCACATTCACACCTAGGGACAATTCAGAGTCACCAATGAACCTATGAAGCATGTTTTTGGACGGTGGGAGGAAGCCGGAGTCCCCGGTGAAAACCCACGCATGCACGGGGAGAACATGCAAACTCCACACAGAAAGGTCCCAGCCGGGAGTCGAACCGGGGCCTTCTCGCTGTGAGGCGAGAGTGCTAACCACTTGCGCCACCGTGCAGCCTAAAATAATTATATATCATATATTACCAACGTCATAAATTGATTATTTCATTGTTTACCATATTGCAATACTGTTGGTATCGTGACGCATGTATTTTGAATCACATCATATTGTTAATGACTCTGAGATTCTTAGCCCTAACACTGACACAATATAACATTTTCACAGATGGATATCCAGATATTGGGCTCACATTCACATTCTTATTCAGCTTTTATTTTCCCAAGTTTCATGTCAGAGAACCGTCTCCATTCTGAAGTTCATTAAAAACAGGCTGGAGCATGCTCAGTCAGGACCACTTGGAGGCATTTATGCTCATGTCAACAGAAACATAAATTCTTATGTCCATTGACTGTGACAAAGTAACAAATAAGGTTGAAGAAACGAGTTCACTTCTTAGGTGGAGACTTATGCTGTAGATTCTGGAGTTATTATGGTGATGTTTTTTAAATGTTATAAAAAAAAAAAAGTTCAATTTAGCCTCTCATTCACATTTTCATACATGGAAATATTTCTGTTAAACAAGTTTTATTATAAATAAATTCTATTTATTTAATAAATTCTAAATGCTTGCCTAATTTTTTATGTGGCCAAAAATGGGCCAGTCTTGACCATTAAACTCTCGGGCTGAAAAGTTGTCCCACCCCACCCCTGGTGTTAACTGTCACCTTTCAGCAGAAAGCAGTTGCAATAATCAGACAGATGATGATGTTTTAGATGAAAAAATATCATTCAACATTTTACCCGACCTCTCTGCTATGGCTGCATGACATAATGAAGCAACAAAATTATGTTCAAAGAAGAATTTGTTTGTCGCAGCAAAGTTTATTAGTGAAAGTCACAGAAGCAAAGAAATCCCTTATCCAATGATTTTAACTCTGCTTCAAGAAAATTAAACTAATGAAGAACTAGTTTTTGCCAGGCACAGCAGTTCATCATGCAAAGTGCAGATAAGAAAGCAAGATCAGGTCAAAACAGCTGAACAGGATGAGGTTCTAACATGGAAAAAGTACAACACACTTTTGATTATCTTTAATGAAACTGGTTAGGCTGATGTTTATATATCTGTCACAACATGACGATCCGATTATACGTTTTCAGTTGGATTTCAGCTCAAAATGTAATTGTGTCATCCTGTTTTTACTTTAGATTAAAAAACCTGTACACTTAGGGTGACATGCCCTTTTGTCACTAAAAATGTAAATTGGTAAGCCTTAGATCAAACCACTGAAATAATATGAAACTGGGTTATCAAGTTGACCAAAAGATTGTACTCTAAATCAGTCAGTTGTCGTCTTGTAAAGTGGTCTGGTCAACATGTTGTGAACATAAATGTGTTGATGACACATGACAAAGGATAAACTCTGGTTTAGGAGCACCTACAGGAGTGAACTCTTATGTAGCCTGAAGAAGGAAATCCCCATGTCCTCTGACAGCAAGACAACAATAAAAAAGCTTGCAAAAATCAGCAAACTGCTGAAAAACAGTCCAAAGGTGCAGAAGAGGCTTCAGGTGGTGACTACAACTGTGTGTGTGTACTGCATTTGTGTTTATCTCTGACTGTCTGAGCTCCTCTGAATTACTGTGTGATTCATTCAAATCGAAACAAATTTCCCCTCATGCTGTCCAGCGCCTTTGACTCCCACAGTGGAGATACAGAGCCCGTTTGAGCGGCGAGTGTGCGGACATTTTCTATTCTGTTCTATTAGGCTGCTATTTTTGGTGCCACAGGATGCCCGGTGACTGTGTGGAGCCTTGTCAGTGATGAATGTGTTTGTGTGAGAAACATTGGTGGGGTGCCTTCCCACAGGAACACGTGTATGTGTGTTTGAAATGGATAGAATTGGGGGAGATATTCAGTGTTTTTCTATTTTGCCTGCAGGACAGAAGGAGGTAGATCGAGTATGTATGTGCATTCTCTCTCTCTCTTTCTGGCTCGCTCCCCTGCGGTGATTCAGAGTGAGTGTGCCCATTAGCTTCCCTGAAAGTGTGTATA
The DNA here is from genome assembly GCF_002922805.2 of Oryzias melastigma. Taxonomy (NCBI): domain Eukaryota; kingdom Metazoa; phylum Chordata; class Actinopteri; order Beloniformes; family Adrianichthyidae; genus Oryzias; species Oryzias melastigma. Next base: position 27,086,641 of record NC_050533.1, read on the forward strand.
CCGCTGCTGAATGTGTGTGTGCCTGAGATATAGCTTGCCATGCTGGGGGCACCTTCATGTGTGCGACTGTGTGTGTGTGCGAGTGGGGGTGTGTGTGCCTGCTGTCTTCCTGGGGTAAAGCCCCAGGACATATAGGGTCATGTGACAGGCAGCCTTATCTATCTGTAGCCTGCATCATTGGTATTCTGGGTAGACACTGGCAGTGAAGCGGGGGGGGTTGGCAGGAGACAGGGTGAGAAATGTGTGTTACGGTGGAAGGTGGGGAGGGGGAGGAGAGAAGACAGAGACAGGAAGAGAGCATTGGAGGAAAGAACAATGGAGCTCATCAGTGCATTGGGAACTGGGTGCAATCAGACACAGACGCACAGCTATGAACACACAAACGGACACTTCCGTTTGCATGCCTGCACCTGCATACAGTCATCAGTTCTGATTCTGCATGCACATTTTCACTCTTATTATTTCATTACAAAAATATGCCTGGGACAATTAGAGAGACCTCTTCACAAGCCCAGAACACTAGAAAAAGCAATCAGCAGCAACACAAAAAGAGGTGTTTCATTAGAGGGACAAGCTCTCCAACACTGGATCCCTACGGGTAAACTCTTGCCTTATGTGATAGAGGAAAGCTAACCTTCAAAGACAGATTCATTGTACTCCACAGATCCAGCTAACTGTGTCCCTGCATTGATTCCTTGGATTGTGTCTTGGGTTGCGATAGTGTACTTCTCTGTAAATAAGTATTTAGTCTTTGTGGAAAAATCTGGTTCATGAGAGTATAGGACCACACTCCAGTTTTGTTTCTCAGCAAAAACAGACAGATTTGCTTTTATCAAAAGAACCATACAAGTAATGTCTGAGGAAATCTGTTTGGTTCACTTTCAATTACTGTATACTCATTTTGGATGGATAGATATGGTCAAACCTGATAGTATCCTGATATTTTTTTTTAAGTCTGCTTGGCTGGTAGCTGGTATTTAGGCCGATAGAACATCGGGCACACACATGCGGAGCTTCAGGCGTGCACGCAGTCATCAATAGCTCCGGTCACACACACTTCATCTGACGATGTTGTTTTTTTGCTGCTGGGATTTTGGATTTTCTCAATAATTTCAGAAAGAGCTGAAAATATTTAACATTTAATTCAGTATTATCCTATTTTTTCACAGACAGGCAGTGCTTTGTTGTTGCGTAGCTTTTTGTGTCACTCAGTTTTTTTTTTCATGCTTTCCTGCCATAAAACTCAACAGAGTTTAATTTGTTTTTTAAAGTTTTGAACACATGCTAATAAAATAATGGGTTGCTTGCATGTCTATATTTTTATCATTTTTTTTTTGATTCACAGACACGTTTAGCGGTGAGGTAACAGAACTGCTGCTGTTCTTTTTTTTTTATCATATTTTTAGGATTTTCTGCACAATGTTGCTAGCTGTGATATGGACGCAGATGTTTACTACTATTTAAGGGAAGTTTTCTGTTTTGTGTGTTAACTTCCCTCCAGACTCACAGCTTCATCACACAGAGAAAACTTGCCTCTCCGTCATGGTTTGCGTCCACCAGCCCTTCACTGCAAACAGTTTCAATTTCTGATTGGCTCTGCCGGTGCGTGGTTAATCAATCAGATGCTGAAGACCGAGGCGCGGCTGCCTCCAGCCACAAACAACCAGTTCAATATCAGCTGTTGGGTTTAAAAAATGGCCGATACCAATAGATGTCAAAATAGCCTTTATCAGCGCCGATGCTGATATCAATATCGGTGTCAGTAGACCCCTAATATACATCCAGTAAAATGACAGTCTGGATCTGGATAATCCACTCTGAGGTAGCTGTTTGAATCTGGGAAGTGCAAAAACTTTGAATGGCTCTGACAAAATCGAAACATTAAAGGAACCAGAAACGTGCCTTATTCTTAAGACTGTTTCTCATATGGTCCTGATTTATTGTTCCTTATTTGAAAAAATCTGAATACCAAATATTCTAAAGCTTTAAAGTGAATCAAGAAGCTTTCAAAAGTGTTGCATCGATTCAGAAGGCTGGGTCACACTGCTGCTACGTACAATCTGAGCATTGTCCACGTATGTGATTTCAGTCTTATATCGTTCATAATTCAGACGTTTTTCTTGTGTTCGTCAATTGTTGATGTGTGCAGATGTCTGTTAAGGAGTCATTACATGAATTCAGTTTTGGGATGTTCTAAATTTTTGGTTGGTTGAGCATTACGCAGTTTATGTTTCTTTTACATAGTCTATATTCAACTATTATGTAAATCTTGTTCAATTCAGTGTGATATTTGCGAGATACACAAACTTGTGGTTTTCCTCGACCGCTCCATGTATGTCCATGCATGTTTAATGGACTTTCCACGCATGTACCACAGATGTATAATGTTTGTATCGCGTATACGGCACACTTATCACATTAAAAGGATGTAGTTGGTGCACAAATCACAAATTAATTGCATATAAGCAGCACAATAACCACATACTGTTAATGGCTGTAGTCAGAGGCAATCCCACTGTTTAAATAAAATAAATAAAAATATAATATAAAATTATGGAAAGCATAAGGGCTGGGTTGAAAAAATGTGTTGATCAATTTGAATCGATTTAAGCTTAATAGATCAATAATCGATATGACGAAAGATATGAACATAAAGCTAAAGTCTGCTAGCTTGATGCTAACGCTTAATGGGAATTTGCCACAGGAGAGCTAATGCTAACGCTCGGTCGACCTAAACATACATTCTGACTACATGAACATCTTTATAAACTCAAAGGCAGGAATTTTCTAAACTCTTTTAAGGAAATATTTTTGAAGTAACCATTTATGGTCTAAAACATCTTTAGTAACACTTTATAATAAGAGTCCTTAACAAGCTTTGTTAACACATTAATAAGCATTATTAACATTCTTATAAGGTGTTAGTAAGACATTTATTGGTGTAATAAGCCTAATAAGGCTTATTAAATTCCTAAGTTAACACATTTACAAGCATTATTAATGTGTTAATATGATGCTTATTGCTACATTTATTACCATCATATACGTGGAACAAATAAGTGTTAACAAGCTTAATAAGAATAATTAACAAAACTTGTTAACAGATTAGTAAGCCTTATTAATGTAATCTGTTAACAAGTTTTGTTAAAGATTCTTATTAAGCTTGTTAACACTTATTTGTTCCACGTATACGATGGTAATAAATGTAACAATAAGCATCATATTAACACATTAATAATGCTTGTAAATGTGTTAACTTAGGAATTTAATAAGCCTTATTAGGCTTATTACACCAATAAATGTCTTACTAACACCTTATAAGAATGTTAATTTATTAATGTGTTAACAAAGCTTGTTAAGGAATCTTATTATAAAGTGTTACCACATCTTTTTTTCCCCTCATTCTTCCTTCTTGAAGAATGATTCTTCTTGAATGATTCTTTCCAGTGTGACCAGTGTGTGAATGTGTGTGTGAATGTGTGTGTGAATGGGTGAATGGGTCTGTGACTGTAAGCCCTTTGGGCCCTCGAAGGAGGGTAGAAGCAATACAAGTATACGCCATTTACCATTTACCATTCTTCTTCTAGAATAAGGTTTAATACTATAGCATGATCTCCACCTTGTGTCCAAACTGAAACGTCCTCCAGGAGAAGCAGAACAATGTTTACAATGTTAATGATCTGAACATTTTAGTTAGAACTTCTCCTTTAGAGAATCCATGTAACACTGGATGATATTAACAATCTCATTATTTCACTGATACATTTACAGTATGTGAACTGGATCAGATTAATATGAATATATTCAAATCATACAGTAGATTATTAATGTATTTCTAAACAAATGTGTATCAATGTGTGAACTTAAAGTTGAATTGAAGAATCAAAAGAATATAAAAAAAATCAGAATCAAATCGATTCAGGTTCTTGTGAATGGAATCGAATCGTTTCTGGAAATATAACTGATACCCAGACCTAGAAAGCACCGCAAAGGCCCGCAGAGGGTGCTGACCATGGTGCTGACATGATGTGATTTCTGCTCAGTGCTTTGAAACTCAAGGGGATGAAATTGGATGAAGCGCGGGTTTACGTGTTTATTTGTGTGGTTTATTTGTACTTTACTTTGGTTCATTCATGAAACGTGTGAAAACTTTATGTAGAGGCCACAACTTTTTCACTTTTTTCCACATATTTTCACGTATGACCAATTTTTTGCCATCCAATATGTGCAAAATGTAGATATTGGCTGTGTGACACGGCCCATAGGGGGCTGCTGGTTAATGGTGTTCAAATTGTGCCGTTCAGGTTGAGGACTGAGCTGTGAGGAGATCTGATTGATGCACATAGACGGCGTGAAAACGTATTGTCTTGTAAAGCTTTAAGTGGGTTTGATGGTATTTCATTCAGTTTAAACTGAAGCCTGAGGACCACATGGACGCTGTTCAATGACAAGAAACAAAACATGAAAAACTGTACAAAATGAAAAACAAACGAGTTTACTCGAAAACCGTTTTTTAAGGATAACATTTTTGTTTCAGTAGATTTTGTTTGTAACTGAAACCAACTGAATGTATGATGCTTATGTTAGTAAAAGGTCTCCAGATGTCTAAAGCTGCTTTAGCTGAAGAACTGCAAGCAGTATTTTGTTTCAGTCTCTCTTTGGTTGATCCTTAATGTATGTTTGAGGACAAACACATGCTCTGTCTCCCATCTCAATTAAAGTAAAAATCAAAATGTAGAGTTGATGTCAGCATCTATATCTCCAAAATCCAGGAGTTCCACTGGCATTTAGATTGAGTATCTGAGTATCCAGCCTGCTAATGAGAAGTGTTGCTCCTCTGAGTCATGCAGTGACGTGTGCACATTGTTTAACCAAATAAATGTTATGCAATGCCAAACCAAACCGAACCAGCAGAACAACATTAATGTTGACGTTTGCTCCCTTTGGAGCAGGTCTGATTTCTTTTTTCTCGTTGTGAGGTAACAGTAATGCTCCACGCAGTCTTCAACAGTTTCTTCAAAAATGATCAAATTTAATTTACATCAGGGCTATTTTGTAAAAGTCTGAAAGCAAAAGCGAGAAGTCCTGGTGGTATTAAAGGTTATCAAATCCCTGAACTCCTAAAGAAAATTAAAAACACTCGTGTGAAACACTAAGTCGAAGGCATCAATCGAGTGTGTTTGAGTCCTTACACTTAAATTTACAATATTTAAACTCTTGAAATGTGCAAATCTTTTGATTTGCAGACGACCACTTTACTCTAGAGCAGCTACAGTACTGTGGTCTGTATGGATGATGCACTTTTGGAAAGTATTCGTTAATCTTGAGGATGGAACTACTTCCAATACAGCATGATTTTAAAACACACTTCTCAGTGAAAACGCGGCTCTATGTTGACCCAAAATGTGTTTTCTTTTCTAAAATAAGGTCTACTTTTTTAAGCTCACCATATTGATTGGGTAGCTTTATTGAAATGGCTTAGTGGAAAAATGAAATATCTTTACAAATACTTTGATAATCCTGAACTAAAAAGGTTCCACATTTACTACCAAAGTTTACTGAGCTGCTGAAATCAATGATCTAAACAACTGCCCAGTATGGTGACATGTGTCAGAAACTAATGCTTACCTAATATTTAGGTTGTCATGCTAAACAGCCAAAGATCTGAAGGCTTACAAGAGGCGGGGCCATGTTTGCAACCTTAAGTTATGATTCTAGTCGTTGTTCTTAAATCACCAAAGACAGCTGATACATTCTCACATTTCTGTTTATTGCTAAAAGAATTTGAGTGGAAGAAGACTGATGAAAAAAGACAAACCTAAAGCTTACTTCTTAAGCTAAATATTAAGAAGTGGTACTTAGTTTTACTTCATTTTCCCAATGTAAACACTGAAAAATGAACTCAATAAATATGTAAACTAAATCAGCTGATGCTCTGACCTCACATGCAGCACTTCAACATAAACTGTCTCTAGCAAAAGGGCTGCAATCTGCAGATTTCTCTCACTGTGATCAGCAGAGGCAGCAGGTACTTTGAGATAGCATGAGTCATTTTTCCATTTGCTACTCAATCACATGTACGATGACATACAGCTCTCTACAGCATTCTTCTCAGTTATCTGACATGTTAAAACACAAACATAATGACCTAATTAACCCAAACTGCAAGCCTGTTATTTATTCATATCAGTTGCATGTTTTTCTCAAAGCCATGGAGCCACATGGAGGGTTAAAAGAACCACACAGGCTCCAGAGATCCCTGCCATAAAAAGATGCTCACAGGTCCTTTTTACAAGTAAAGTCTGAAGTCTTTAGTTGTCAGTCTCAGGTCTAAAATGTTATAGTTCGAATGATTTTTGAAGTATCACCAGTTGTCATTAAGTCACTTTAAAACAACACAAAACAGTTGGATTTCTGGCATTTTTATCCAAAATCAGTGTAAAAAGAGCTTTCATTTCTACACCTGACAGCAACGTGCTGCTGAAAAATACTGATAAACAAATGAACGTCCCAAAGATCCAGCTTCAAGTCAAGTCTCTGCATGTGAGAGTCCCCAAAGCTGCATTCTGCTGCCCAGCTCAGTCTGGTATTATTCCATCTATTGTGTATTTAGCTGCGTCTGAACACTGCTCTGTGGGTTCGCTGTTAGCAGCGAGCATGCATGTGTGGCTTTTTATAGTCAGGGGTGGAGCACAGCTCTGTTTTCCTGCCTTGGCTGTGTCACTCCTCGACCTTGGTGTTCTGTAGCTGCTGGAGATGAGAGATGGTGTTAGCACTTCTGAGGGCGCAAATCACCCCTGCCCGTCTCCCTTTCTCCCCCTTTCTGCCTCTCTTGCCGCATTGTTGTTTTCTTCTTTGGCTTTCCGTGTTAAGAGGCGATTGGAGCCTTTCCAGTCTGATAATGGGTCACATATAGGCACTTATTTTTTCTGTTTCCCGCTCTCTCACACACACACCATATTTTACAGCCACAGAGCAGAGAGAAAGTGAGAGAAGAAGACTCATCAAGTAATTAAGGCCCTGGCTCTCCCTTGGAAATTAAAGGAATGGCCCTTTGCTCTCCCCTGTCTGTGTCTCTCTCTCTTCCTCTTCCTGCTGGGCTGATTGCTGTCTGGCTTCTTTCCTCACCTGAGTATTTCACTCTCACTCCCAGGCAGCCAACCCACACTGCATTGTGTTTGTGATTACCCCACTGTGAGTAATCGCGGCGGCTGTTTGCCCAATGTTATTTTCCCCACTTTCTGCCCTCAGAAAAGACGCCTCCCCAGAGAAAAAGAGGAGGAGTACACTTCTTAGCTTCATGCCTTTGTGTCCTGCATGAGTAAATAACGAGCGTGTTGCATAGACTTCTGTCTGCTCTTTTCTATCTCCTGTGCACCTCATCTAAGTGTGTGTTTGTGTTTGGAGCTGTGTTGAGCTTAGCAGGTCATGCACACGGTCAGTTCTATCTCTCATGTCCTTGAAGAGGAAAGTGGGTCAGAAAACTGCTTTTACGGAGGCTCACTCTTCCTCTTTGATAGGAGCGGAAAGCCACAAAGAGCCATTCCACTTCACTACCTGACAGCTTCTCTGGCTCTTCAACCTCAAAGTCCAAAACATCCCATCTCTGTCCAAAGATATTTTCCCAGAGACCTGCAGTCACTTGCAGATTGTATTTTGAATGTCTGGAAATGAAACTCTCCACGATGATTCAACACTCATAATGCTGTGATTAGCTCCATCATTTTCTTGTATGTGATGCTTCCAGCCCTGCATCCAAAGAAAAATCTGAAGGAAAAAAAAACACAAATGTTACTACATATTGTCTCAATTTTATTCAATAAACTAAAAAATGGGATTTCTGATCAAATTCTGACCAAATCATCAAATCACCTCATACCTGCTTCCACTAGCAGACATGTTGACCTTTCCCCTTCTGTCTACTGTTGTGAACATAAACAAACTCCAGTCCACTGGAACACAGAGAACAGACAACTCTGTCTTATACCTGTGTAACAAACTCAGTGTGATGTCACTATTCTGGTCTGCAGTTACTAACCACAGAACTTTTACCAGCTTTTATCTACATTTAAAACAGGTGAAAAAGCAGATATCAAATGGTGTTTGGAACAAACATGGGTCAGCCACATTTTCCTTCCACAGTGCAGTTTTACTGTGCTTCATGAAAGTCTTAGCGTGTACTGATCATTTATTGCCCCCCCCTTCTCATCTCCACCATCCCACTCAGTCTTGTAACCGAGTAAAAGGAGCTTAGAAGGACATCGAATATGTCCCAGTATTAAAACGTGGGATAAAGAGAAGGTGCATGGTAGTTACTAGCTAACTGAGTCTCTGGATGTATTTCACTGGGCGGAATAGTGTAAAAATGTCGTCGGCTGAATTCCATAAACTTATTTCTGGGGTGGGGGGGCTGACATCTGCAGGACTTATTCTATCACGATAGTCACTGAGCTGTCTCAAGCCCATCTGCAACTGTTCCAGATTCATTTTCAACTTAAGTTTAGTTTCAATCTGACAATCAGAGGATTGTAGGTCTGATACATGTTTGTGGAGGAGTTAGAAAAATACTAAATTAACTTGTGACTGAAGTTAAAACATTGGCATAGATATTCATATTACTTTAAAAGATCTTTTGGGATTTATGTGGCAATTATGTTATTACAAGACAATGTCATTTCATGTGAAGAATTCTGGTTAATTTGTGTGTTTTCTGCTTTTGCACATTTGCTTGGATCCATAGGGAGGTGTTCCAGGCATGCAGTTCAGTTAGAATCTACGAGTGATGAACTCATACTGTGACACAAGAAAACAGACATAGTGGTGTTTAAATAAGACATTACAGATTGTGCACTTGTAATAAATGGACAATAGATACACGAGGAAAAAGAACAGGATGTTGCACGAACAGATGAAATGTTTTGCAGCCTCAGAAGATCTGACATACTTTACACACAAGGTGCATAAAACTTTTGGCCGCTGATAATGGCCAACATAGACCCTCAGGGACCAATCAAAGATGGGGTACAGGCAACAGTAAGGGATTCCATCAGCTGCCTTAGCGCAGTTAGATGAACCTAAACAAGATGGAGGGGAGGAGCGGACAGGAGTGCGGAAAAAAAACACCAAAGGTAAAAATGTGACATTGGCAAAAGATATACAACTAAATGTTAAAAAAAAGTTTGGATTAGCTTCACTGTTCCACGTCTCCCTTTTTAGCATCCCCAAGCTCAAAAAAATGAAATGCTGCAGATCCCACCGGCTGTGTTTGTAGCACCCCATGCAGGGTAAGCATTCCTACCTATTCCTACCTGTTACTGAGCAACGATGCTGCTTCCACTCGTGGACGTATGTCTTTCAACACTAATTACCTGTCATTTTAACTTTCTTTTTGTGAACAGAGCAGAAAAGATGCTCTCTCTTTGTTCCTTTTGTTTTATCAACACCTCCTCCTTAGAGCAACCAACTGCAATCGTGTGGTTTTAATGGTGGTGATGGTTTGAACTTGCATTAAAATCCAGGGTCAAAACAGTGGCTGGACTCCTGCCCGACTCAAAACTGATCTCTTCGCTTCCAGTTCTTTTAGTTGTACGTCTTGCATGTCGTATTTTGCTCCATAATGATTTAGTCATTAAATGAGGTGGTGCACATCTTTGCGTCTTCTTTCAAATGTACATGTTTTCACACACGCTATCCTTTCATACTCTGTGTCTCTTCTCTATTCTTACTCATTATGAAGTTTGTCAGACTATTGGAAAAGCAAGGATTTAAGTCAGAACTGAAAGTAAAGGTAGGCAAAATATCCAAAGCACTAAAAAGTGAAAGGACTTTTATTTTCTTTTAACAAAACAAGTAAAATTCATCTGGTCCCCAAAATATCTCAAAGTAAGATAACCAGAAAAAGGAATTGCCTAAAAATCCCATACATTTCAAGTCAAAGTCAAACCTCTACAAAATGCAACTCTGCCTTAGACTAAACACACATATACATTTTTTCCTTTACAAATAAAAAGAACTTGAGCGTGTATGCTCTGCACGAAAAAATATTTTCCATTAAATAAATATTTCTAGAGCTTGTGTTCACTGAGTGAACTATAAATCCCAGAACATGAGGGTGTTCTATGTTGGGTCAGTTGTTTTAAGTTCCATCTTCTTAGTCCAATATGTTCTTAAGTGATCTTAATGCTGTAGTGTGTAGACATATGAAATGATAACTTTGTTAACACCCAATCCTGGTTAGTGGATGCCAAAAACTCACATCTTCTTCCTCTACTTTGTGTGTGTCTGTGTGTGCGTACATTAACATGCAAACAAGAGGCAACAAATACTGCGAAGAAGACATGATATGCAACAGAAAAAGGGGGAGATTGTATCTGCTCCTGCATACAGATCTGCAGTATGTAGGTCAGACAGACCCAGTCACTCCCACAGCCCAGCAGGAGAAACTGCTGTATGTTTGTGCTCACCTCACAGGAGTGAAGAGTGCGTCTTTGTTATAACATGCTTGTTTATTAGTGACCCCTGTTTTTGTGTCCTTTCTGTACATTTTACCAGGGTTTAGGCTTGTTGGGATTTGATTGCAGAGTTTGCTGAGGCTGCAAGGCTATTTATTTTGTCAGAGTTACAGTAAAGACCCAAATTGTTGCATTGTTAGATGAATACAAGTCTTTCAGTTTCATTTAAAGAGTAGAAAACAGCTCCAATGCAGGTGTGTATGTAAATGCTGTGACTGTGTGAGCCTGAAGTGAGCTCTTTGTGTGCTTCTTCCTATTCCAGCTGAAGGCCAGCTCGTCTGCTGTGCTCTGTCTGTCACTGTCCTTGGTGCTGAAACTTGCAGACAGGAAGGAATCTGAGCAGCATGACTGAAACGCCACAAACACCACAAACCCTCCTCTGCCTCCTTTTTTATTTATTTATTTATTTATTTATTCATTTGAGGGTGGGGGGGGGCATGAAGAAGGAGGCTATAGGCTGCACCCTGATGAAGAGTTAGTGGGTTGGGACTTGCTATTGCCCTCCAAATGAAAACCTTTATTGCAGGTTAG
>NC_050533.1:27097722-27123288 GCF_002922805.2 Oryzias melastigma
ACACGTTTGTGTGAATTCTATGAGCTACTGGGGAACACTAAAATGCCCTATTCAGCTGCTTAATCTAAATTCATGCATTATCATCTACACTTACATGTCAGTTATCACATTTACTTCTATTTCATTTTTTGTTTGTTTTTGGATGAGAATGCTTTTGAAGTACTGTAATAAAATACAGAACAGAAAGCAGTACAGCACCGCAGAAACAAAATAAAAAGATAGATTTATATATATATACACTCACCGGTCACAGCATCAGGCAGGTCCACATTGCTAGTACTAGTTGGACTCCCTTTTACCTTCAGAACTGTCTTAATTCTAACACCCAATCTGATTCTTCCGTTCTCCCTTCTCCTTCATTTATCCCTCCAAACGGAGAGTTTAGAAAAAATAGGTTCTCATACACTCAACAAGAATATAAACGCAACACTTTTGTTTTTGCTCCCATTTTTCATGAGATGGACTTAAAGATCTAAAATTCATTCCAGATACACAATATTAGCATTTCTCTCAAACATTGTTGACAAATCTGTCTAAATGTGTGATAGTGAGCACTTCTGCTTTGCTGAGATAATCCATCCCACCTCACAGGTGTGCCACATCAAGATGCTGATCTGACATCATGATTAGTGCACAGGTGTGCCTTAGACTGCCCATAATAAAAGGCCACCCTGACCATCAATGAGCAGTTGGACAGTTATGACTAACAAAGTGGCCAGTGAGTGACTGTATGTATTTAGCTATGTAAAAAAACACCCATCTCACCTTCTGCAGGTGATTTATATACGTGCGTTTGTATTGTTTTTTCTTTTTTGTGCGTTGTTTCCTTCTTACCTGCTTCCACGCTCGCCTAGATTAAAGTGCATAGGAAGGTGGGAAGCCTGTTGTTTTGTGCATTGTGAGGAGAGGCGGGAAAACCCCCTGATGCTGATAACTGCATGCACAGAAGAACTGCGGCTGCTTTTACGTAACTTGATCTCAGCCGGCGCTCATGTTTGTTCAAAGGGACCAGCTTTTGTTTTGATTTTAGCAGCTTTGAGATGGGAAGAGATAGATGGAATGTGTGTGAAAAGGTGTGTGTGTGTGTTTGTGAGCACTGACGGCCGTCTGCTGGGCTCCCTACGGGGCCCCTCCTTCTTTGTGATTCTCCCTATACACCATCAACACCTCATCTGTTCTCTGCCATACATTCGCTCAATTAGTGGGAGCAGATGGAAAGAAAGAGCCAGATACACAGGCACGATCTAATACACACACCTCCATCCTACTTCTTTTTATCGCTTAGGTAATTTTTTTGACATAGACTCCCTTCCTCCCCACCTCCTTGCACTATACTCTTTCTTTGCTCTGCTTCTCCAGCTCAGCCAAGGATGGAGAGCTGAGGAGAGAAATCATGGAGGCAGGCACGGATCATTAGCTATATTTGTCCCTACTTCCTGCAGCAGATGATAGATCCAGCTAATTACCCCATGTTGCCAAGCCTATCGCACGCGACACGCGGCTGTCGTTATGACGGAAATCAGCGTTCACTCCGGTGTGTGCCGCATCGCTGATGCTATATGATTATTCATGAGGCTGGAGTCAAAGGAGAGGCAGAACCTCAGATCCTGACAGGGCTGTGTGCATGAGATTGTTCTGAAAATGATTTGAAATGATACATGTTCTCCATATTCTTCTTCTCTTTGTGTAGAAAATGAGCACAAAGGAGATGTGAAAAGCCGTTCTCTCCAGCCGAATGTTGCAGTGGTAGGAAGGGTCTGGACCAAAGCGCCGTCTGAAGCCGGGAACATCTCAGGTAGAAGTTTCTCTTCTCACCTCATCCACGTCACCTTTCAGAAACTCCTCACAAACACAAAATATCAGGCAGTAAAACTACAAGGACACCTCTATGATTCAAAATTTAGATACTTCTATTTTATTTTAAAAGGATTTGTTTGCTCATCACTACTTTGTTTTTGATTGATTCCCTTTTATTTTTAAACACAAAAATAAGCAAAATGAAAAAGTGAAAGTCATAAAATGGACAAGGAAGGAGAGGGTAGAAAAAATCTGAATTCTCACCATTGGGATATGTTCAGTGATTCGTTATTGAAACATGTCTCACCATGGACATGTGTTCAGAGGAGGCAGGTGAGACAGAGACTCACCTGTAAACAGTCCTAGCCATCCTGAGCAACTGATAATACAATTGAAATGTTTTCACTAATCTGTTCTATGAATCTAATTTATGTGAATGTCTTTTCATTATTTTTAACCTCAAAATCAGTGTATTTAGTTTTTTTTCTTTACAATTACGGTGCAGGCAGTGAGGTTAAAGACAGCAGAGTGCGGGTCATTGCATGTCTAGTTTACAGAGCGGTATGCTAAAATGTCATTCTTTATTAACTATTTATACATGTTAGACATTTTTATTATGTGTCTTTATTTTCCATACAATATCTATTAGTTTGTGGTTTCTTTGGTGTTAGTATCTGACATAAAGCTCCACTGAATAGATGAATGAAGGCAGTAAGACAGCTGAACCTTTGCATTAATACATAAACAACAGATTATTTGTGTCAGGAGTGAGAGTTCTGTCTCCCCCTCTGGTCACCAGCGGGAGCCAGAGTACTGAACACACTCCGGCCCAATCTGAATTTTTCCCTTTCTCCCTTCGCCTCCATTTGAAGGAACAGTTTAAGTTCAAGTCGTGTCTGGAAAATGTTTTTTTTAATCCGACCCTTCAAACATAGGGAAACAAATTCCTAAACCTCGTCGAGCTGAGAATCTCTTTTCTTTACGTGGATGCACTCTGAACCACAGAAGTTTACATTTAAATGTAAGTAATGACTTTTACACTTTTACTTTTTAAATGACTTTTTGTTGTAGCGTGACCTTTTTAGAGTTCTAAAACCGATGTTGTTACGGATTTTTGAGCACTGGAAGCTCTGCACTGCCGCTAGCGGACCGGCGATTATTGGTGATGTTATCAAACAAAAGTGATGTCCGAAATATGAGACACTATTTTTTCATAACTCTCCGTTTGGAGGGATAAATGAAGGGGAAGGGAGAAGGGAAGAATTGGGATTGGGCCTACATCTCCCAGCAACCCCCAGATGCCACTCAGCTGACTCTCACTGCCAATCACCCACAGGACACTTAAGTACTCCACAGAGCTTCACTCAGTGTGAAGTTTTGTTTGTGCTGCCCTGCCTGCATCACCGAGCGTTTCTACCTGGACCTGATCTTCTGGTTCTGTCTCTGCTTCATGTCTGATTGCCTGCCGCCTGCCCTGACCCTCACCTGGATCCTTGCTACTGTAACCCTTGTGCTATTCTAGGCAAAATTGGGGTCATCTGGACCCTACAAGACTTTTTTTCCCAGGATTTTTTATCTTCACCAGTGTCTGTGGCAGACAGGAAATCCTGTCCATCTTTGTCATGGGAGGGGATCACACATCATTGTCAGGGTGGGGTCATCTGGACCCCATGGATGATCCCATGCTGGTGATTGACCTCTGCCTGTCTGACCCTGATTTAGCTTTGTGGACATTTAGCTGTGCTTGGTTCCTGCCTGAACTCATATACCTGCTGCAGGTGGAACCAGCTGTCTGCCTGTTTGAGACCATTTGTTTATGAATGTCTGTAAGTTTTTGGGAGGGTTTTTACTGCTGCTGTTGCACTAAATTAGGTTTTTTTTTTTCACTTCATTTTTATTCATCAATAGTAAAAACATACAATATAAACTTGAGTTGTAAACTCAAGCATGATAGAAAAGGAAAAAAAAATGAAAAGGGGACAGAAAGAAGAAAAACTTATTTGGTCTGCCCCTTTTAACAATCAATAAATCAATCAATAAAAAAAGAAAAATACAGATACACAAGCATTCGACTGATTTAGTATACAATAAGAGAAGATTGGGAAAGAAAAAACAAAATCTTATAATTACAACATCAACCAGTGTGAAATGAACATCATACCTCTGGGATGAGTAATTGTTATTTGTATTAGATAGTTTTATAGTCATTGATTAAAATGTTTTTAATGTAGTTTTTAAAACTTGATACCGTTGTAGCGTTTTTAATTTCTACGCTCAATTTATTCCATTTATTAACTCCATATACTGATATACATCGTTCTTTTAGCAGTATTCTGTGTTTTGGTTTCACAAATATTTCATGTCCTTTTAGATTACATTTACTTTTTCTTTTCATGTATCTTTTCATTAAATTAGGAGAAAGGCATTTCATATTTACTTTATACATAAATTTCAAAATATTAAAGTTTATAAGATGATACAGTTTTAATAGTTTAATTTAATAAATAATGGATTAGACGGGTCCCTATAATTACTTTTTGTAATAATTCTTATTGCTTTTTTTTGCAATATGTAAATTTGATAAATATATGTTTTATAAGTTGTACCCCAAATTTCTATACAGTAGTTCAGGTATGGCATAATCAAGGACTTATATAATAGATATAAAGAATTACTGTCTAAGAACCATTTTACTTTGTGTAGTACTGCAATTGCTTTTGCCATTTTGGATTTAACAGAGTTAATTTGTGATTTCCAAGATAGCTTTTCGTGTATAATAACTCCCAAAAATTTTACTTCTTTTACTCTTCTGATATTAATATTATCTATGTTTAATTCAACTGTATTGTTTGTATTTCTATTACTAAATATCATAAAATATGATTTATCACTATTTATTGATAGTTTATTTCCATCAAACCACGCTTTAATTTTTCCTAACTCAATCTGCACCACCTCTATCATATGTTCAATATTGTCTCCCGTATAATAAAAGGTTGTGTCATCTGCAAATAAAATGGAATTATTTTTTTGGGAATGTTGAGCTTAAATCGTTTATATAGATAATAAATAGTTTGGGGCCAAGGACTGACCCTTGAGGTACACCACAGGTGATATGACATAAATTAGATTTGGTGTTGATCACCAAATATTCTTGGAGTAATCGCAATGATACGTTATTTGGTTTAGTTTTTTAAGTTTTATTAACACAAAAAAAATGACATTTACAAAATATCAGGTTTTTAAAAATCAAATCACTTTAAGACACAAGAGCTCACACACCAAACAGAAATGAACTTGAGGCTAAAAAAAACTTTGCCGGGAGTCCATCTCTGATAAAACGACACAGGGCAAAGAACATTTTAAAAGCACAACTTTTATTTTTATTTACAGGCTTTGTTTGCTGTGTTTTTTTATAGAGCATGTTCATATTTGTATAATTTTGATAAGGTATATTTCAGTGGAAAGCAAAATCTCTTGGGATGTTTTATAAGTTTTTTTTTTTCTTTTTAAATAAAATTACCCAAAAGTAAAGAAATTAGAGTACTTCATTTCTAACTTGTAGAATTGTTAGACTTTTTTTAGACTAAATTTTCTTATAGCGGGATTTTGTTATGAAAATAGACTTTCAGAAACTGGAGGCTTAAAATTGCAAAAATATTGTCTAATTATACCACTCCGTGGCCTGGAAAAGGTTGGGGACCACTGCTCAAAGCCACTTTCCTTGTAGCTCCAACCTCAGCATCATCACTGTTCCAGACATCTCCATCTGCTTCCCTCTCCACTTCTTTCCCACACGGGTGGTTTCTCCTCTTAGCTCAGGTCCTCTACCAGATTCCTGGGAGCTTGAGGGTCCTGCAGTATCTCAATAAATGTAAGTAAATCCCAAAGGACCGCTGACAGAATCAAATGTTGGAATGGTTCTCCCTCAAAGGCTTCAACAATGACTTGTATATTTCTCTCGAAGCGGTGTTTTTAAAGTAGAAGCTGTTTACATCCGCGGTCTCGTGGTCGAGGCGTGGAAAGAGGCAGACGGTTGCAATAAACTCACTCCTGATTGGCGACAGTACTTCCTGTAGATTCCATTACTCAGCTATGACTCAGACCAATCGCTGAAGATGGGTTGCAAATGGCGGTATCCGTTTCAGGAAGTGACGGTGAAAGCGGCGGCCTACTTTCGCCCCCCTCCGGCCGAGCCGCGGAATAACTCCACACTGGCTGACCGGTCCACAGCCCCAAAAAGGTTGGGGACCACTGTTTTAGTGTATTGCTATTTCCCTTATATCTAAGTTTTAACGGCAATCAGAAACAATTTTATGCAACTTATTCAAGGACTTCCATAAAATCCCTGAAGGTCCACCATTAACAGACTTTAAATTATGATATATGCATACAGATTTTGAGAAAGACCGTTTGATCCTGTTCTTCTAACCCAAAGACAGTTTACATGAGAACAAAGAATCCTTCAAATGAAGCAAATAAACAGTTAAACATCTTTTAAAATAGAATTTAATGTTCCACTTATGACACTGGTATTCAGGAACAGCAGATTTTTCGATGGTGTCCTTCGAAACTTTATCCGGAGATAATTATTCAGTGTTGTGTATTTCAATGTATGGGCTGCATAAGAGTTTCAGGTGTTGTAGAAAGCCGGTAGACCACCACTGATTCTGAGATTGAGAGGGAAATCAGAATTAGCTGCCCCATTTATTATCTAGATTAGATTGCAGTTTTGAACACCCATCCTTGTATTCAGACAAATGCATTTTTTAAATGGTGAGTGTGTGAAGACATTGACTGTGAGGCAAAACAATTGAGAAAAAGACTATCAAGTTGGGAATGAATCTAGAAAATGTTTTATTGTAAATTCTCCTTTTTCTCTCACTTCTGCTTTCCTTGTAACTGGTATGTTTAAAAATATTTTGTTTTTCTCTTTCAAATCCCATTTTAAATACATTTTTTGTCAATTTTTTAAGATGTATTTCATGAGACTGCAGTCTACAAAATGTGTCTTGTTTTGGCTGCATTTGACGCACTCACAGAAGTGTTTTTTTTAATCTTTCAAGTAAAATAGGTGACACTTCCTGTCTGTTCCTGACCAACACATTTGCAAGTATTTAGCCTGTTTGGTCCAGCTTTGTTTCAACAAATCACCCTGATGTTAAACTTTTACAAACTTTACAAAGTACGTTTACTTTTCAATTAACAGCTTTAAGATGTACATGTAGAGATGTCATTTTTTGTAAATAGAGAAAGAACATTGCATCTGTCATTGACATCACCATCACGGCTCTGTTATCATGAGGGAAAAATAACACCATTGATCCAGGAGCTAATTGAGGCATGGGGAGTGTATAAGCTCTGCTCCTAATCCTTAATACTCGGACCAACCTTCATTACGGACGTGACATTTTGTCATGAGAAGCCAATCAGAATATTTATAGAGGGCTCTCCAACATCTGCAAAGATGAGCACACGTCTTAAGTTAGCAAAATCTGTGCAACTTGCTCCAGTTTTTGTATTGGTTGTTTTGTTTTCTTGCCAAACTGACCTCCTGTTGACGGCTTGATTGGAACTGATCAGAGTTTTGCCTAAAGATTATAAAAGTGAGGTGTCAAACAGAATTCTTCTTTCAAAGCCTTTCAGAGTAACTATATTCATATATATGATCATATTTTACCTTTGGCACAGGAAATTATGAATTATTTATGAAATATTAGTTATTTTTGTGGTCTTTTTTCATAACCAGAAGTAAAACGACGTTCACTTTGTGGGTGCTGCCCATTTCATGATATCAACCTAGAGCCGTCCTCAGCAGCGTGTCTTGCTTTATTGAATCAAATGTCAGGACCATGTCTAGCCTCTTTGACGTGCTTGAAATGATTCCTAAGCTCCATCTCAAGTGTCATGGTTAGCTGTCTGGTTGGGTCCGTATGTTCAGCCCTCGATGAGATGTTGTGTCTGACTGGAAGCTGATACACCGCTGGACTATTGTATAGATTATGTCTGCCACTAAGGACACAGTTGTAGCACCACGTGCACTTCCCCTCTCCCAGCGCAGGGCAGCTGCTCAAGACATGTTCCACAGACCTTGTGCCGTGGGCAGAGGATGTGCAGACCCCCCGGAGTGAAGATTTGACAGATTTACGAGAACAGCATGCACTGATCTAGATGTTGTTGTTCACCTTTCAAATCAGCGTGCACAGGTGAGATGATCTGGCAGGGTTTTTACACAAAACTGTGTTTTATCCGTGGCACGGCACAGGGACACCCAGGCTTGGACCCATCCAACGTTAAGGGTCTTGCCTAAGGATCCACACTGGATTAAGGTTATTACACCCCACTGGGAACCCAGGTTTCCTGCATGCCAGTCCTACACCCAACCAACTGAGTCATCCAGCTGCTGGTCTTCCGGACAGAAGCCTTGTCTGGGCATTACCAATTGGTCCTGACTAGAGTTGGGCACCGGAGTTTGGTTCCAAGTAGGAACCGTTATAATTTACGCGGTTCTACCAAACACGAAAGAAGGTGCTGCAAACCGTGCCGCCTTTCAGTGCTTAGTTTCATTGAAGGTCTATTTGTCTTTGAACATGTCAGTCACTTCTACTCTGTTCAGTACTTTGGAGTTCTAGACCAGGGGTCACCAACCTTTGAAACTGCGGGCTACTTCATGGGTACTGAGTCATATGAAGGGCTACCAGTTTGAAATAACACATTTGCTTAGTTTGCCTTTAATTATAAATTATTAATAATAATAATGATACTCCTCTATGTAAAGACACTGATTTCTCACCATAATTATCAACAATGACAACAAGCTAGGAAACAAATATCAATATTCAGAATTTTATTAATCTCAAAAGATCTTGGGAGGGGGCGGGTTCACGCAGCTCCTCAAACGCCTGAGAATTGACCAAAAACAACTTTTGTGGAGTGTTTTCTTTTATTGTTTTTGTTGGTAACCACAAAATAAAGAATCTTAAAACAGTCTTGGTGTCTCCATGTGGGAAAGGGAGAAGAGAACGCTTCATTCTTTGTTATTGATTATCTCGTTAAAACGAGAAAACGATTAAAAAATAAACAAATAGTGGGATAGGCCGTTTTTGGCTTCAGCAATAATGAACATATATTTTTAAGATGTTTTAATTTTTAATTCTTTGTGAAGGAAAGTGTGATTTCAAAAAATTGCATCACAATAAAATGTAATTTTCGAGCAGCTCACAAGTGAGTTGTGCTATTTTTAGAAGAGACCTGCGGGCGACTTATGTGGTGCTTGAGGGCGACCTGGCGCCTGCGGGCGCTGTGTTGGTGACCCCTGATCTAGACAATCCCTTTGCCTTGCCTGTGATTGTGGGCGGGATCATATAAAAGCTCTGATGGGGCGAGCATGAGAGTGCGCGCCGCGCAGCGCTCAAGTGTCTGGCTGCATTTCACATCAGATCACAGAAGTTTGACAGGTCGCTGCGTCACATCAGCCAATCAGTAACTCAGCTTTGAGCACGTGATAATTTCAGTGACCCGATCACGGGTAAATTACTGATCCAACACGAGCTTTTTTGTCCTGTTGCAGTGGTTCTCTGGCTGCCGCCATCCTCCCGAACTTCAGCGGAGCTCGCTCCCTCCACTGAGACAGCCGCTGCAGGGAGCGCGGATCGTGGTCAGCTTGCTCGAATCTCCTGAAGTGAGAAATGTTACCAATTTATGTCGAGACAGTAATAATAATTTAATTAAAAAAAAGGTCCACTAATTTCCCTCCTCTCAGGTTAATGCGTAACATTAACTCAGTCACAGAGACACAAACAGCAGAAGCGGCTGTCATCCAGACACACCCCGAGTGAGATTTAAACCCCGGTAACCCCTCAGACAAGCTCAGGATCACAGGTTTGACAGGCAGCGAGCAGCGGATTTGCTGCACGGTGAAGGAGTGGCGGACCACCGGTTTGCGCTAAAGAGAGGAGGACCACCTGTTTGCGGCTCGGAGGTTTCGGAGGGAACAGTCAGCACATCAAAAAAACGACAACAAAGAAACGTCAATTTTTGACGTGGAGGTCTTAACCATGCGTCAGTATGTGACTTGGGAATGAAAATGTGTTGATTTGGGAAGATGTAGGCATTATTTATTATAGCTAAAGTACTGAAATTGGCACTGATTAGGAACCAAAGCCTAAGAACTGCTTTGACACCGGAGCCAAATAAAACCCAATTGGTGCCCAACCCCAGTCCTGAAACCCCGCTGGCATAGCTACTGTCTTGCTCTAGCTTTCCTTCTGCATCTTTGTGGGGATCTCTCCCAGCGACATCTCTCTCACCATTGGAGTTCATCCTGTTATTTTAAGTTCTCTTTGGTCATAATAAAGTTCAAATTATTGATAATTGTTTAACGCAAGTGTTGCTCTGTCTGGGCTGTTGCATGAAGGTGTATCACTAAATTTGATGGAATTCTATGTTCTCAGACAGTGTGTGGAACAAAATTCAACACGCGCTAAACAACTTTTTCTGCTCTTCAAGGTGAATGTTGAAGGAACCATCCTCAGTGACATAGAGACCAGAGTTGCCATGGATTTAATGTGTTGTTAAGTGTTTAGTGTCAATGGTGGTAGAGTATCCACAGCACCATCAAATACAGTACTCCCTCCTTATACTGCTCCTATAAGATTTACAACATATCCTTGCTTTACATCATTATATTTTCTCCCTTTGAAACATTTATGGGCATTCATAAAGAAACACACAATTAAGGCTGAGGGACTCTACAGTAAAGTGAGCATGATCTTACTAAATCATGTTTAATAAAACAAGACATCTAAACATGGCCCCTGTCACGGTCCAAACCTACTGAGCATTAATATTTAGAGGTCTCTGAAAATACTGGAACACTCAGAGGTGTTCATCTTCTTCCACAATTTTCGATGGGTTGTAGAGACCCATAGGCAGCCTTTTACAGACATGGAGCCGTGACATACGTGAGAGTGGAAGCCAGAGTTGTGCCAGTAGTCAGGCCTGATAAGATCAGCATTCTCTGACATGGAAGCACACGGGTTTAGACAAGGCTGGACTGTGTCATTACACTTAAACAATATATTTCCAAAAAAATGAATGAACAATCATAGGTTAATTGGTGACTCTAAATTGTCCCTAGGTGTGAATGTGAGAGTGGATGTGTGTGTGATTGAGGCCCTGCGACAGACTGGAGACCTGTCCAGGGTGAACCCCGCCTTCACCCATCAGCAGCTGGGATAGGCTCCAGTACCCC
Organism: Oryzias melastigma; assembly: GCF_002922805.2. Classification (NCBI taxonomy): domain Eukaryota; kingdom Metazoa; phylum Chordata; class Actinopteri; order Beloniformes; family Adrianichthyidae; genus Oryzias; species Oryzias melastigma. The sequence continues at coordinate 27,108,773 of NC_050533.1, forward strand.
CGCGACCCCGGAAGGGACAAAGCGGTCAGGAAAATGGATGGATGGATGAATGAACAAATATCACTGCCTATTTCACTGCACAGCTGCAATAGGCTTTGTCCTGAAACCGCACTTTATAAATGATAATACCAGGTCAACCGATATTTTTCTGTTAATTAAACACAACTCCTCTTAAGTCCAAAAGGTAGTTTTTGTCTGCCTTAAAAGTTTCTCATCTTTTGTCCATCAGTTTTTTATCTAATAAATTCAAATAAATTATCTGTTTTAAAGGGGTTTATATGTAGTTTTTTGTTCTTCTTTTTGATTTACTAAACAAAAGAGTTGAAATTTATGCATGTTTTTCGCTCTAACAATATGTGTGAATCAGTTATTCCTATCAGGTACCATTTTTACCATTGATTATTGCCACATCACTTGTGTTTTTTTTTCTTTAGCTCAAAACAGACACCAAGTGAATTCAAATCCCTGTAGACTGAATTTTTCAGTTTGACAAATTTAGATTTTCTATTCTCTATACTAATCAGAATAAAATGTTCTAGTTTTACATTTTGCTGATAGACAGCTTTCTTCTAAACTCTCCACAACAAAACTTTCTGCAGTTGGAGTAATGTGGAAGCCTTCTGAGGTGACCCCCTAACAATACTTGCAGTGTGTTTGTATGTGCATTTAAGTAAATTACAGGTAACGCGCAAATACTACATATCAGCCTTATAAAAAAGACATTCTATCAAATTAATTTGCAAGATAAACACTTTAAAAGGAAAAAATAGCCCAATCTTGAAGAAACATGTTTTCAAATGAAAGATAACTTTGCATTGTAGCTTGGTGTCTTAAACAGCTTGTTTGGGCTGTCGTTTCAGATGGAGGTGGATGCAGACGATAAGCGCCATCGCACACGCTCCAAAGGTACCTGCACACACACGAGCACGCCACTATTCAGGGTGACCTTCACTCCCCCAATGCAAACATGCACATACGTGGCACGCACACACTGTTGCACAAATCCTGCGCTGTCACACTTGAGTTGCCTTCTCTCACTGCTCTCCCTCCTGCTTCCCTCTTTTTATGTATCTAGCAGGACAGAAATGGGAGTTATGGGATCTTTGCTCAAAATGTAGCATCTGTACATAATCTGACAAATGACACAGACTATCTCAAAACAAATGATGTGTCCTCGTTAAACAGACGTTGCCTCCCTTCATTTCATAAATCAACAGCTTTCACTTTTATGCATTATGTTCTGTTTTAAAGATGTTCACCTAATTAAAAAGGCAACTTCTTGACGCAATCCTCGTATTTAAATGCTATTTCTGTCCTTTAAAGCTCAAGAAATCATCAGAGTCCCTTTGGATAAAATGTTTATGAACCACAAAACCAGGAATATAACATTTCACAACAATAAGGGCTGCGACAGACTGGCGACCTGTCCAGGTGAACCCCGCCTTCGCCCATCAGTAGCCGGGTTAGGCTCCAGCACGCCCATGACCCAGAAAGGGACAAAGCGAACAAGAAGATGAATGAATGAACAACAAATAAGGGAGTTATCTATGATCAAGTATTTTGTCTGGAACAGAAAGCCTCTGATGACACAGATGGGCATAGGTCTGAAGAGGAAGCCATAGACGTGTTGGTGTGTGTAACTCTGCACACTTTCCTTTTGCTGTATTTACTGGTTTCCACATTTTCCAATGTAATGTCATAGCGTTTTAAAGCAACTAGTGTCTCTCCCTAATCCACATTCATATTCTCAAAGGAACTGATTTCTCTGATGTTCCTCAGATTACCTGAAAACAAATTTTCAAAAAGTGATTTAAAGATTTTTGGTGAAGCTCATGTTTTCATTAATTCTGCAAATGAAGCAGAACTTTTGAGATTTTGTCACATTTTTTCAATATTAATAACAAGTTTGCCAGCATGTATATCTTGATTCTGCATTCAGGAAACTACTCTTTTATGTGAAAAAAGTAAAAATCAACAGTGAAAAAATATACTTAAAATACAGTATGCATAACAGATATAAGGTTATACAACAAAGGTAAAGGCATAAAACATAAGTGCATTCTTGGTGCAGTATTGGTATCAGAGAAACAGCATCAAAGTGTCAGACAATGACATTTGACCTGCTGTGACCTTTCCTCGAGAATGTTCATAGTTTCAGAGAAAATGGGAAGCTCTGAGCTGTGCTCTAGATTTTGACCTGGACGAGGCTGCTTCAATGTGAGAATACTTTGAGTTGATAGAGAAAGAATTTATGACATCTAAACTAAATCAACTTTACATTAACTGAGCTAAAGTGAAAAAAGAACCATGCCGGAAAGGCTTTAAAACGCAACAATAAATTTTTTAATCTTAGTCTATTTGAGCTTTTTTCTATTGTAGGTATGTTTAAAAATCTTTTTGATTCTGAGATTAAAACTCATTTCTATAGAATCAAAATTTATTTTAGAGACATTAACTTAAAAAAACATTTTAGGTAAAAATCAAAATGTCTTTAATAAGCTTGATCATTTATATTTAGGACTAAATAAGACAAGAGACTTCTTATTGCTTCCTAAATATTTTAAATTCTTTGATCTTGCACTGCATTTTATTTAATTAAGAAATGAATGAGAATATAAAATAACAACTATAAACATTTTCTTTGATTCACAGTATAGTAAGTTTTTGTATGTACAAAGGTACATATGAATAAACAGGTCTATGCTTGTATTATGCAACCCTTGTTGTAAAATTACAGTGAAACATTAACCATATTAATACGTATTACAATATGATAACAGTTTTCTATAGAAGGTTTCTGAGCAGTAATTCAAAGTATTGTGCAATTCTCAATTGACAATTCAATATTCCATTCTGGCTTGTAATATGAAATGTATTTTGAAATTTACAATTCAATAAGACAATTAATATTTATATATATTGAATAACAACAAAACTCAAGTCAACATGCAAAAGAGTGCCACCCTGGTCTAATGCATTCTCATTCGCATTTGCAAAGATCAAATTGAAATGCAAAGTGTCAGACGCTCATCATTTACTATGCAATAGATTTTAAGTTACTTTTAAATGAATTAAAGAGAACCATTTATTGAAATGTAATTTTAAAATGTTAAATTGTAAATTGCAAAATGCATTTTCAAAATGAAAGGTCAAATTGCATATTGAATTGAAAAATGCATAATTTGAATTATGACATCAAAAACCCATGACAATTTACAATGCAATTGATTTTGTTGTTGCTCAATGCTTTTTTTAGAATTGTCATAATGAAATGTAATTTTTCATATTGAATTGTACATTTTAAAATGCATTTTCAATTTGTATGAATTGAATTTAATTGAATTTGCAAATTTAATTGTCAATTGAGAAATGCATAATCCTTTAAGTTATGGCTCAAAAAAACTTCCATAGGTATTCTACTGTTTTTCTTCTACAAAGTGTCTTTTTGTAAAACACAGTGCAAACTTGGAGAAAGTCGTACAGTATTCTGCTGTATGGTGCCATGCTGGAAATTGCAATTGATTACGTTCAGGTACACACATTCAGTTCCAAGTAGGAACCGTTATGATTTACGTGGTTCTACCGAAACTGGAAGAAGCTGCTGCAAACGGTTCCTTGATATATTTCATTGAAGGTCTATTTGTCTTTGGACATATCAGTCACTTCTACTCTGTTCAGTACTTTGGAGTTCTAGACAATCCTTCAGCCTCTCCTGTGATAGTGGGTGGGCTCATATAAGACTGCTGACGAGAGCAAGCATCCGCAGCACTCAAATGTCTGGCTGCATTTCACAGCAGATCACAGAAGTTTGACAGGTTGCTGTGTCGCCTCAGCCAATCAGGAACTCAGCTTTGGGCATATGACGTTTAAAGTGACCCGGCGGCTAAAATATTAATCCAATACGAGCGTTTGGTCCTGTTGCAGTGAAGCGGTTCTCTGGCTGCAGCCAGGTTCCCGGACTTCAACAGAGCTCGCTCAACACGCCGGGAGATTGACAGTCCCTGCAGGGAACGGGAGCAGTCTGCTCGGGTCTCCTGAACTGTGATATTTTACATACTTTCGTTGAGACAATAATTAAAAAGGTCTCTTATTTCTCCCCACTCTGGGATTAATGCGAGACAACCTTCAAACTCAGTCACAGAGACACAGAAACACTGCGGAAGCGACTGTCATCCAGACACCCTCTGAGAGATTAAAACCCTGATAACCCCTCAGACTCCACGGCCCCTCAGCAGCAGTGTCCAGCTTAGGGTCACATTTTTGACAGGTGGTGAGCATTCACTCGTGAAAGAGTGGCAGGCCATCAGTTTGCAAACCAGAGTTTGGGGAGCTTTGATTTAATGAGAACAGCCAGCAAAAAACTACGACAAAAAAACATCAATTTTTGATGCAGAGGTCTTAACCGTCAATTTGGACAATTTAGGAATGAGAATGGGTTGATTTGGGAAGATGTAGACATTATTTTTTATTACTTAAGTAGTGAAATTGGCACGAAGCAAAACCAAAGAACTGCTTTGGCACCGGAACCGAATAAAACCCAGTCGGTTCCCAACCCTACAACTGAGTGAATGAAATTACGGTATTTTATTGTTTATATTGTACAGTAAACTACAGTATTTTACTAGCTAGACTGCTGCCTGTAAAATACTGGAACTTTACTGTGTAAAGTTTTACAGTGTGTGTACTTTGATAGAGAGACGGTTGAAAGAGTGAAACAATCTTTCAAAAAATGTTGATGAATTTTCAGACTTTTCATTTTAAGATTTTTTCATACTTCCTTTTAGCTAACTATTCCTTAATTGTTGTTTCCTCATTTCATTTATAGTAAACTACACAGATCAGTAGTCACATTAGGTAGGCATTCATTCATGTTCTTTATGTGTGGGTGTGAGTGCATGTTTAGGAGCAGTATTCTGTAAAAAGGAGTATTCAGTGTGTTCAAGCTGTAATGCTGGTCTGTTTGTCTGCTTCTCCCTCAGTGCCTGTGGATCCAGCATTGAAAGAGCTTTTCAGGTCAGTGAGACTGAAAAACGGCATGGCTTTCTGCCCCCCCCCCCCACATGCACACACACACACACCCCCCCACACACACAGATTCTACATGCACTTGTATCTACAGGGCAAAAACGTCAATAACTTCTTCAACTTTTTTCCCAATTGTTTTTTTGTCATTTAGACATTCATTTCGTCTCTTACATTTGCCGTATGCAGTGTTTAAAAAAAAAATTAGCACCAGAACTAAGTGAATTGAACAAAATTCATTTTGTTTGTAATTACATGTAACATTTTGAACATGAAATATTCAGTTTTTTTTTTTAATTTTGCAAATGACTGACTAAAATAATTCTGATTTTGTCTGATGTGCTGTGTGTTTTAGCACGATGATAAATTATGAATTCATTATCCATGTAGCACCACTTTTCTCGCTCTCTACGCCCACAGCTCTAAAGTTCTCGTTGAGAGGAGTGGGTGGAAAGTAGAAAACAACTTTTTAAAAAATGTCTTTAAGTTTTTGATTTTAGTAAAAATAGAAACTTTTTCTTATGAGATGGTTTTACTTATTTTAAAACAGACAAATTAGGAAGCTTTCAATAATCACATGCTAGTAAAATATGTACAGTTTTAAATTTTAAAATAGCATGTTTAAGATTTGTTGTATTATCTATATTTTCAGCATGTGTTTCTGTCATTACATTATTACAATAATTATAAATAAATTCCACAGACTCTATACCCAATATTATACAAGCAAGTCATTTTGCTAAAAATAAGTTGTTTCAAAAAAGATGTTTTAATATGAAGAGGTTAAAAGAGCTTGATGAAGTTTGCTGCTTGCTCATCCTTTCCTTTCCCTACTCTAAGAAAAAACCTACACTCATGTCATAGATCTACAATCTCTGAACATAACAAGACATAAATGCCTGAAAGTAAAGCTGCAAGAGTCCATAACATGTATCTCCAAAATCCCTGTGAGAAGCCAGGAGAGGAAACCTTTACGACAGGGGTCTCCAACTAATTTGGCGAGAGGTCCAGTAACTCTGTCAGCTTGGTAGACCGGGGTCCGAACGTGCAAAAACATTCAGTCAATATTTCAATTTTCTGTCCTTTTATTTAATTACAATGTGTAGTTAAATTTGCAAATAACTCTTTTAGCTTATTGTCTCAACAAGTATTTCTCTCATTCCTTTTTGTACAAAAATACATACATGTACATGCATTATAGAGAAAAAAAGAAGATTGTACATAAACTTGCTTCCTTATAGTGCAACATGTGTGCTCTTTCACAAACTTTAACATTCTGCTGTCTGTCACTTAAAGTGCAACAGGTAACATGAATGTACCTCAAAAAGCATTCATAATTAATCCCTCAAATGTTAACTTTCTGTTTTACAACCCTTAAAAGTACGTTGCAAATAATGGTACATATTGAACATTAAAGTAAGAGCTTTCATAAGTGTGAAAACCATTATAAACATAAATGTAAACTATAAAACAGACATAAAGAGACGTAGATGGCACTTTGAATGATGGTGTTGAGCTGGAACTATATGGAGCTAAATTGGGGCCAATATTATTTGAAACCCAAATAAGACAAATTGAAAAAATATTGGTGTTTGGCCAAAAAGAATTTAAAATGTCCGAATTTTTTTTTTTACTGTTCTAAAATAAACGTAATTATTTTCAACTGAAAATGTTCTCTTTTTTTAGGTTTCAAACTTAGAATTTCAATTGCCAGACTTATTTTTTCCAGTTTAAACTGTTTTTTTTTTTCTTTTTTGAATATAAAAAATTCAGTTTCAAAATTTTTGGCCTTGTTGTGGCTAACACAAAGGGCCAATCAAAACTCAATGAGAGGAATAACTTTAGTCCCAGTGTCTTCACTGACTCCTAGAGCCGTGATAATTACGATCAGAAAATGTCTGTATCGTCTGTTCTATCATATTCTGAAGTTGTCCCAAGACGGATGTAAAGATCAGAGTTTTATCCCGTACAAACCGTGTCCAAAACTCTGTTCTAGCAGAGTCAGTGAATGCACCAGGACTGAAGTTACCACACTCACCCATTTGGTTTGGTCCTTCGTGTTAGACCCACCACAAAAGGGCAAAAAGTTTTGAAACAGAAATTTTCGTATTCGAAAACGAACAAAAAAAAAAATAATAATAAATAGAGTTGAATCTAAAAAAAATGAATTGAAATTTGTAGTTTTGAAACCTTAAAAAAATTGAACATTTGAAGCTGAAATGAAATTCATTTTAGAATGGAAAACATTTTGACATTTATTTTATTTATTTATTTTGCCAAACATCAATATTTTTTTCATATATAATATTTGTTTTATTTGGGGTTCATATAATATCCATCACATCAGTGCCCATAACCCTGCACATCTCTGGAAAGCAGCTCGGTTCTTGTTGATGACAAGGGAATCTGTCGAACCTTTACTTGAAGCTGCTGTCCCTCTTTTAATTTCTAATATTGTTTCTGTCTTTGCCTCCATACACCCTTAAATCATTTTGGAGTGACTTTTTGTGCTTGCCCAACATCCACTCGTGAGCTCGTTGTTGTGCTGTTACCGTCTGTGTGTTGTACGCTCGCACTGTACTTTCAGTTCGTATATTTTCCGTGACCACGTCACTCATTCTGTCGGGTAATTTGTGTCAGAAGTTTTGTGTTTCGTCTCGTAGCGCCGCTTGATATCAGCGCTCTTAACAAAGGCAGCAGATTCTTATAATACAAACCGGCCTCGTTAAACTCACTGCTGGTAAATAAAAGCGGAAGGTTCGGTCCATCATCTCGAAAGACACCATTTTCAGTCCACTTTTCTAATTGTTGATAGAGCCATTGTTCACGCACAAGTATACGTCCCAACTACGTAAACATTAGAACACCACTTTGAGCTTTTGCCGGTTGAAGGACCCCAGTCTGAATGTAGCTGTCCTCGCGCGCGCCTGTTCAAAAATCGCCGTGTAAAGATGAATGAAAAATCGTATTTTTTATTAAAAATGTTTGGCGGTCCGGATAAAAGGATCCCGGGGTCCGGGACCCCTGCTTTACGACATAGAGAAAGCGCTCAGGGAGGGGCTCTCTGTTAAGGCGGGCAGTGAGGCCTATTGCTGTTTAAGGGTCTATGGTGTACATAATGACCAAATCATTTTCTAATTAGGGCTGAGCTGAGAAGTTGTGGTTAGCATCATGCCTCAAAGCAAGAAGGCCCTGGTTTAGACCTGCTTTCTGTGTGAGTTTGCAGGTTTCCCTGTGCATGCACCCGACCAGGTTATGAAGCCTAACAGCAATGATGTGTTTCTAAAGGCTGTGTCCCACTGCTGCTACCTGCAATTTGTGCATTGCCCACATATGTAATCTCAGCCTTTTGTGATACATGCGGGGGGGCTGCCGTGTTGCAGCAATAGGGCGGTTGACCTCTGATCAGAGGATTACAAGTGTGATTCCCGCTTTACCTGCCCATGTGTCAAGGTGTCCTTGGGCAAGACATTGAACCCACCTTGCCTCTGGTGGTTATAGGTTGGACCAGTGCTTGCCAGCAGAGCTGCCATCAGTTGGTGTGTGTGAATGGGACAGTGACAAGCACTTTGGGCCTCGAGGAAGATAGAAACGTGCTATACAAGTATACACAGTTTGCCGTTAACCATATGTGATACACATGATTCATTAGTGTTTCTTGCATTTGTCGATCTACGTGGATGTTATCAAGGATTTTGGCTGATTGGTCTTTACGTGAATTCTGTTTTGAGCTGGTCAAAACTTTTGGTCAGTTGAGAATTACGCAGTTCATGTGTATTTTACATAGTTTATTTGCAATTATTATGTTAAATCTTATGCAACAGTACATTATTTTTGCAAGATGCATACGCATTTTTGTGGCTTTCCACTAGTGCTCCATATACAGTATGTCTGTTAGGGCTGGGAATCAGGGGTATCTCACAATACGATGCAATACGAAATACATGGCTCACAATATTGATGATGACACATGTAACACATACTTTTTTAGGAAAATATATCCCCATTTCTTTTGTAGCCTGAACAAATCATAACAATCAACTTGTGTCTTACTTTGTTCAACAAATAAAAGACACTTTAGTGCAGCATTGCTGAAATCAGTAATAGTATGTATTTGACAAGCATTGATACCAAATGAATTTGAATTATGTGTAAAATTCAGCATTAACAATAGTAAACATGAACAGCAGTGCCACTACTTAGTGCAAAATTCATGTAAACAACAGAACATAAATTAAATAAATCAAGTAGCAGCCAGACACGAAGGTGCTCATGACAGCCAGTCTTGAAACGTGCGCCCCCTATCTACCTCCAAAGGAACGTCTCACCAAAGGATGATGAATATAACATTTTACAGCTTCTTCAAATGAAAGTAAAAGATCAATACTTGGTGAGAACTCATCAGGAATCAGTCACAGGACTAAATATCGCAATATATTGCAATATCGATATTTTGGCACGCCCCTAATGTCTATGTAGGTCTAATTGACTTTTCACACATGTACCCCGATGTGTAACTTTTATATCACGTATACAGCACAAATGTAACATTGAAGTTACATAATTGATGCACAAATAGCTAATGAATTGGATTTAAACAGCACAATAATCACGCGTGGTTCATACATGGTTTATGGGTTCTCTCTAAAGAAAAACAGGATTAATCAATCTGCTGTCTGATTCAAAACAGTGAAAGAGTGCAGCCCAGGGCCGGACCTGGACGGAAGTCATCCAGAAACTTTAACTCCTTAGAAACAAATACACATCTTTGTAAAACACAAGGGTGTCATCATTTCAATTGTTGTGTTCCTTTATTTCTAAAAAGTCAATTCAATCTCAATGTATTTTTTTTTATTTACTGCACTGTAAAAGCATGTTCTATTTATCTTTTTAACACCATAACAATGTCCAGCTCTAAGAGCTGAGTGTGTGCTGATGTTCTCCCTGTTCCATAAACCTTTGGAGTTTTCTCAGGTTACAACTATCATTTGTATAAATCCACTGATTTAATCTTCATCCTGAATTGTAATCAAAATAATGCTTTCTTTCAAAAGTTCTGTTGTCTGGATGTCAGAATTCATCACCTAAGGATGTTTAGGAAATTGCACATTTTCATCTAAATTGATCTAAACAAAATTCATTATTTTATCTTTTCAACTCCTTACAGTACGTGCTCATGGCCATCCCCCCTGACCTGTGGGGTTCATGGAACAGAGGATGAAATGTTGACCCTTTCACCCCTGCTGTACCTGGATGTCAATCTAAGCAGGACAGTGTCCTTCGCTGAGTTCAGTTCATGTTGATGTTTGATGACCTGAAAACATTGGATTTTTCACAGATTAGGCTTAGAATGTGTAAAACTTTCAGATTATAATTCCAAATGTCACTTGACTGATTTAGGGATTTGCATTCTGCCTTTGTTTCTACCCTCTTCGAGGTACAAAATCACAGCTTCACTTAGTCAGTTGAGCCTTACTCTGTTCTTGTTATTGAAAGCATGATACAAAATACTAATGGAGAATTTAATTTACACCAAGCCTTTCAGTTGATTTAAGTTTGAGGTGAAGAATTATCAAAGTTTGCAAGCAGCTTTTGGATGAACGACACAGCTTCTTTTCTGGAGAGTGGAATGGCTGACATTGGAAAAGCAGCTGGTTTTCTCTGCATACAGGTGCACCACCTGGTCTGGAGCAAGAGGCTGAACCGCGGCTGATGCTGTGCTGGCTTACGTTGCACATGACGACATTAGTCTTCTAGGAGGTGGAGGAGGATGGAACTGGAGACTATTATTGCTACCCAGTCAGACCTTTCCTTTTTTACTCTGTTTTTTTTGTTTTCAGGAATTTATATTTTAATATCCATGATTATATGTAGAACATTCTGATAATCAGTTTTAATTTGTTTGGTGTCCTCTACTTGTTTTTGCAAAAAGATTTTGTCAGCCAGTAATGTGTGAATTCCTCTTGTCCTTGGCTGTGTCTTAAGGGGTGGTGGATGGATCTCAGATAAGCATTCCAGTCTTCCTTCATATCAATAAATAATAATCCACCCCGAAGATTACTGCATAGCCTTTAGCTGATATTTATAGATAGAAGAGGTGGATTCTTGCTCCACTGTCCAGAGCTACCAATCCTTCTTCCCACCCCCCACCCCATTTCCTATATTTCTTTTTCTCTCATTTTTCTTCTCTTCCTTCCATCTGTCCAACTTTCTCTCCTTCACTGTGGTGCTGCCTGCAGAAAGTAATTAATCAAGGGATCGATGAGAAGCCTATCTCCAGGCTGAGGCGTCTATAATGTCAATAACGCTGCTCGATGGCTTCTCTCTCCTTGGAGAGCTGGTAGTCTTTGGAGCTAACAACTCTGACTTTGCATAGAATAGCGCGGGTTAAATGATCCTGTGCATCTGTCTCGGTTGATTTGGGTGCATTTCTTTGTTCTGTGCATCAGCATCATGCACACATTCTTCTGCAGCTGTGACGTGCTTTACACACAGGATTTTCTCTATAATGCATCCTTAAAGGGCCTTGTTAGTCTCTTTCATAGAAGTCACCTCCTCACAAGAACAAAGCTAAAATTAGTGAGTTTAAACTAGTGCTGTCAATCGATCAAAAAAATGAGTCAGATTGTCTTACTGTTGGGTCATTAATACAATTAATGTCTTACAACAGGTAAATTCTATACGACGGTATGCAGCTTTTGTATAAAAACAGGCCAGAGAGAAAATGTTTTCCTTCATTTTTATTGTCTAAAATGTTTGAATTTATAAAGTGTTAACTGAGACGTGTAACTTGTGAGCACAAAACACATCAAGAGTAAGATAAGCACGACTCTAAAGACGTTCATATTTGCAGTATTACTCCAAGAAAACAAAGATGCTGACATACAGCATAAGAAACAGATTTTGTGTTTCTGCACTGGGTGAATACTCGATTCTGATTGGCTGCTGGGTGTGGCTGCACGTTTCAAAAGAAAGATCTGGTCACAATGTTCTCTATATGCAGACTTCTTCAAAACAAACCTTTCCTTCATGATCTGGACAAAAAGAAGCAGTAAGAGGTGAACTTTCTCTCTAAACGGATGAATCTATCGTGACGATCAGCGAATACGTCACTTTCCTTTAGTGATGCAGTCGAGGTCACTGCTGTTCAGTGACACATTGTCGTGTTGCCATGATAACAGGCTGCATTACTTATCACACAGCCCACCTTTTGTGAAAAAGCAAAAGCATTCTAAACCTATAAAATAGCGATTGAATACTTGTTTATTTTGTAAGTGGCCATGTGATAGGCGGGACAGTACCTGAGGAAAGATGCATTATCAGAAATGAACACACATCATGGAAGCCTGAACCAGCAGAAGACGGCAGCTTCGCTCAGTGTATTTAATTGGTGTTAATAAATATTCACGCATTCATTTATTTTATGAATCGCATGTGTTAAAGCGTTCACGTTGACAGCCTCATTTAAATACATCATGGAATTAAAGTTTGATATACCACTGTGTCCCTGGACAGACAAACAGACAGTCAGAAAGATTTATTCCAGACACAGTCCAATCAATAAAACTACATTAAAACAGTACAGTTTCAAAAAATACACAAGTTAAGAACAATATACAAAAAATAACAATAATCAATAAAACTACATTAAAAATCAAAATGTCACAAATACACAAGGTAAGAACAGTACACAAAAAATGATAAAGCTAATAAAAATATTAATTATGTGATGTACCATAAAAATGAGTTAAAGGGACAGTTAAAAAGACAGTCTCTCCCGTGTCTCCATATTTTTGACTGGAAGCGTATGGCACTAACTCTAACGTTACTTATGGCCAAGATGAGGGTGTTCTTTGAAGCATTTAGTCTGCAGATGAAGCTGAACATTAGTAAGTGTATGCAAGCCTGAAGAGTGTTAATTCTGAGGGCCACAAACAGCTCACTAGCACTCGAGGTTTTTTTTTTTTTTCAAAGCACAAACTTGGAGATTTTCAAAAGATTCATATAAATATACTACATTTGATTTCATCAATGTGTCAGTTAGACATTCAAGCATATTACTTGACTCCTATTAGTGTTTTCTTTTACTACAGTTGTAAACAATATATATAATTTGTGAGTCATTTAAGTTACAAATGTTTCAGTGAAGATCTACTGTACTTCATATTGGAACTTTCAAAGTGTCCTAATAATTACAGCTTTAAAACCAACAGAGAACACAGAAGAGGTGACTTGTTTCCACAAAAGTGCTTAGAACTAGAATGTTGTTTGTTAGGTGGCCATTCATGAAAGAAAAAAAGAATATATATATATATATATATATATATATATATATATGCGTATATATATATATTTATATATACCAATGAAACCAATGAATTGAATGTTCAGAGTTTTCTGTCACAACGTTGGTCTTGGAGTTTGTGTTGAACTAAAACCTCTCTGCTTTCACATTCCCTCCACATCTCCAGTGTCATTTGCATATTAACACTCGACTATGCTAATCATGTTTATTGGGGTGTATAAGCATTGCAGATGAGCTGAATCAGGACAGCTTTGTGCTACAGACCACAGGGTAAAAGCACTAGGAAAGATTTGCCTTACCCCACTGAAAATAAATGGTTTCTCCTCGTGCTGATCTATTTTCTAATGACAAAAAATGTTCCAGGACACCAGAAATGTTTGTGTTACTACAAAAAGACTTCCTCTGATTTTAAACAAAGGTCATTTCCAACATTTTTATATTTTATTGCATCATTTCACAAGTGGCTTTTCTTACAGTGCAACCTAAAAAATAGAACTGAAACTGAATTTGCAGAAGAACATATTTTGGGGGGAAAGGGTCAAAACAAATCAGTCACAGAAATGACATAACGTGAGCAAAGATAAGCATCCATACATGTCTGCAGCACTAGCTCCTCGTCTTTAAGATTGTCTCTCTTAAGTTATGTTAAAATCACATCAACTGTTACTCCATTGGGTGTTCAAAATGTGTTCTCCCCATTTGAACTATCAACGTCCCCCCCACCACCCACCACCTCCCCCGTCACACCCACACATCTCAGTGGCCTTCCTCCAAACCCATTCCCTTACTGCTGATTGTCAAGCAGGGATACATTAGGTCCCTTTTATATGGTCTCTGACCATGTCTTTCTTTCTTTCTTTCTTTCTTTCTTTCTTTCTTTCTTTCTTTCTTTCTTTCTTTCTTTACTCATTTCTACTTTTCTTTCTAATTTTCATTTGGGTTTCCCTTCAGAGTTCTCTGCCTCCCTTCCTTATTCCCTATATTTTCTTCCTTCCTCTTCCATCCCAACCCCCCGCCCTCCTTTATTCTCTCTCCTTCCCTTCCTGGCTTCTTCCTTGCTTCTTTTTTGCTTTCTCTACCAGAGCTAATTCCCTCTTCAGATGGTGCAGCTCTCATTTGCATACTTATCAAAGTATTTGGACCCTCTGACGAAAGCTGTAGCAAGGTTAGGGTCATTAATATGTTAATT
>NC_050533.1:27123481-27162563 GCF_002922805.2 Oryzias melastigma
ATACAATGATGTATCAAACTGATGTGTCTGTTGGTCAACAAACACTGCATGAATGCTTGGATGGGAAACCAACTGTTTGTTAGCAAGTTGGGAAAGGTTTGTTTTAAGAATTTTCAGCAGGGATAAAAGGAAGTCAAGCATTTTGTTCTTCATTATATACCAAACAGCATTAGTGTGGACACAGAAAATAGAATTTATAAGGCATGACAAAAAAAGAACAAAAAAAACACTCATAAAAAGCCACTAATCCTCAGATAATAAATGCATAACAGACAGCAATATTGAAGTACATCATATACATAATAAAGTAATTCCTTTGCATTTCCATGCATACCTATAGTTTTGTGCAAAGAATGTTTGTCTTTACTATTGCAGCTTTCATTATTTTTATACATTTGTTTATCTGTCCGTGTAAGTTACTCCGTGTGTATTACTCCGTGTACATTACTCCGTGTACGTTCCTCCGTGTACATTCCTCCGTGTACGTTCCTCCGTGTACATTCCTCCGTGTAGGTTACTCCGTGTACATTCCTCCGTGTACATTCCTCCGTGTACATTCCTCCGTGTACGTTCCTCCGTGTACATTCCTCCGTGTACGTTAATCCGTGTACATTCCTCCGTGTACATTCCTCCGTGTACATTACTCCGTGTACGTTACTCTGTGTACATTACTCTGTGTACATTACTCCGTGTACATTACTCCGTGCACATTCCTCTGTGTACGTTCCTCCGTGCACATTCCTCCGTGTACATTCCTCCGTGTACATTCCTCCGTGTACATTCCTCCGTGTACATTCCTCTGTGTAAGTTACTCCGTGTACATTCCTCCTGATCTGCACGTGAATCCACCTCTCACCTTGAGTCCGTTCTGTCTTGTTCTATTACATAAAAAGCCCTGCCATGAGGTTAGAAACAGCCTTGTTGAACTTATAACTGAAGTCACAAAGCAACTTTTCCCTGCATTATATTTTGTTCAGGTAGTGGAGGAAGGAAGGACTTGTTATTCTAGACCTTTGTCTATGGCTCGTCTATAATTACATTTGAAAGACATCCTGAACAAACAAAGCGCACATGTCAATGTAAAAGAAGGCTTCACTAAATGCAAAACAAATAAGTGTTTCATTGTTTCATTTCATTGTCAGTATTTAACACAACTGTTTAATTCTAATTTTCCTACACAAATAAGATTCAGATGTTGCTGGCTTAAACAAATAATGTCAGAATGATGGACAACTTCCAAACTGCAACAAGCTTTTCCCACTTTATTATTCTTTAATTAAAAAAGTAGCATTCATTCTTACCGTATTTTTGTAAGAAATGCATGAAGAACCAGAGGCTGGGGTTGCTGACCTGTATTACATTCATTCTGACTTCTCTGTTGATCTGACAGTTTGGTATCACAATAATCAATACAGATTTGGGTGACTGAAATGGCTCCAATAAGCACTTGTGAGTCAAATAAATTGAAAATGGCAAGAAAGCATATGAAAAAAAGGTTGGTGCAAAGCATCTTGGGAATTTCTTTCCCTGAATAAATCAAAAGTAATCATGTATTTTTAGTTTCTCACAAAAGAATTAGTTAGACTTTTCCCAGTCAACCATCATCGACTCAAAAATGACAAGTGTGTGAACTGACATGAATAATTGAGTAGTTTATCTACTTTAAAATGTTGGGGGTGTCTTCATTGAGGAAACTGACAACTCTCACATCACACATTTGTCAATTACTACCACCTGTGGATTGAGAATGCAGTTCAGTTTTTTTACTATATGTACTTTTGCTATCTAGGCTATCTCAACGGCTGTGCGAAGGTGTAATGGTTGACACTTTCACCTCACAGAGGTAAAGTCTTGGTTCAAAACCATTGAGTACATAAGAGAACTGGACCAGGTGAGTGTGACACCACCCCATAGAAAACCCTTTACAGCTGGCTCCAATGAAATGAAAGGGCTAGAATAGGCTCCAACAGTCCATGACCCCTGTAAAGATGAAGTGGGTCTGAAAATTGAATGGATTGCTGTATTAATGCACAAAGTAAAAATAAATAAATAAAAAAACAAGAAATGTTGACCCAATCAAAAGTTGGTTCTTTTGAAATAATTCAAGATAAGTCAGTAAAAAGGCAAAATTCTTGTAAATATAATTTTTATGGTCTATATGATGTAGATCAGGGATCGGCAACCTCTAACAGTAAAAGAGTCATTTGGGCTCGTACTGACCAAAACCTAAAAGGAGCTGCATAGTTCTATTTTAGTCATTAAGAAATTTGGATTTGCATTCATGACCTTCTGTTTTTTAATAATAAATATGAATTATGTCTATTTTTTGGCACAAACAAAAGCAAAAATATAAAAAAGAACCTAGCGTCTCTCAAAATGTAATTTCTTTTTTTTTACTTGTTTTCAAAATAAAAGACGATCTGTGCCAAACATGATCATCTCTATACAGCTAGTAACCCATATTGTGCGGCATAAGATAATATGTGCTTTTAACTCATAAAAGATTGAACTTTTTACCAAAGTTTTGTTTTCCATATAAAATTTGTTCATTCTGTTGGTAGAGTTGATCAAACAAGACGTCTTCAGGTCAACAGGATGTAAAAACCTACATAGTTTATCATCTATGTGAACCTCAGACATCAATTTATACATTTAACTCATCTAAATTTAATAAATAATAATTAAATAATCCTTACTTTAAAAAATTGCTCTTTCATTTTTCTTTTTTGTTCTTTTTCTCCTCTTTATCCCCAGCAGTCTTACACTGCTGGGTTTTGTTATTTTAGTTTGGAGTTTGACCTTGGTAGTCTTAGTTTGCGGGCTTTGTTTATTTGTTTTCTTTTTGTATAGTTTTGATTGGGCTCTGGAGCCGCAGGTTACAGACCCCAGATGATGATCTGGCATTCTAAAAGAAGGAGAAGAAGCTCAGCTAAAAGACTGTAAAAAGAATTTCCATGTTAACATGACAGCATCACAATTGCTGCAGATTTGTCGGCTGAACATCCATGATGATAATCTCCTGTTCCTCCACATCCCAAAGGTTCTATTGGGTTCTGGTGACTGTGGAGGTCATTAGAGTCCAGAGAACTCATTGTTCTAGAAACCAGTCTGAGATGATTCCAGTTTATGACATGGAGTCTTATCCTGCTGGAAGTAGCATCAGAAGATGGTACTCTGTGGTCATAAAGGGATGGACATGGTCAGAACAATACTCTGGTAGACTGTGGGATTGGAACTCATGTTCAAGCTGACAAAGCAAGCACACCATTTGAGAACGAACCGTCAACAGACTCAAAGCTGCATCAGTATTATTTCAGAAGAACAAAAACTCAGCAGGCAATGAGCAGAACAGCAGCACAAAATGATGAATAGAGGTGGTCTCATAAACTATGCTGGTCATGTAAACAGCTTCTAAAAGTTCAAACAAGAGAACCTCAGCTAAAATCTGTTGTTATCATTTCCATCTAAGCAGTTTAGATTTTAATCCAAAACAGTTTATAATAAAAGAAAAAGCAGAAAATTGCACAGGAAAGATAATTTGACAGAAACGTTGAAGGTTTGATAATAATTGAAAATTAAGGTCAGAAATAAAGAATGAGATGAGATGAGGTGAGGTGAAAGTACCCTCCACCATGTTCTTTGCCACAATATGAGCTCACAAATCCACCTGGCCTTGCCTCTGAAGACATACTTTCCTCTGAAGCAAACTAAGAGGGTGTTCAATTCAGCCCACGCAGAGCAGACTTAATAATCACTCTCACTTTGAACACAATCTCCCGTCTGTGGAAAATGATTGACAGATTGCATCCCTGGTGTCAGGTGGGCCGCCACACCCCTCCTGAGTAAGGCAGAAATTACAGAACTGCAGCAGCTAAATTACACCTTACCAAAGACCCCTGAAAAAGGACAGGAAGGATAGCATGATGAATGAGGAAAAGATCAGAACAGAAAGGTAGAGGGTGAGTCGCGTGGGAGCATAGAGATGATTGAAGGAGCAGCTCGGAAACACATTTGCTGTTCTATGCGAGCGTGCACACGCTGCTGGCAGACACATAAAGGCATGCACTGAGGTAATGGCTCTGCAGTACTGTCGGAGTGCAAGGGGGAGACACTTTAATGCCATTTCTGCAGCTGGGATGCAGTTTATTCCCTCACACACACTGTCAGCTCTACTCTCAACCATTTCATACTCCCAAAACACTCACTCATATGGCATATACTTATATAGTGCCTTCCTGTCCTCTGTAAAGGCCTAAAGCGCTTCACAGTCCCATTCACCCATGCACACACACATTCACACACTGATGATGGCTCCACTACCAAACACTTAGCCGCATGGGCGGGCAAGGTCAGAGCCAAACTGAGATCTTCTACCAGCACAATGAGTCTCAGAAAGAATTCAGCGGCAGAAGGTACAGGAGAGGTCATGAATTATTAAGCAGATACAAACAACTGGTGGACGTCAAAACTGTGGTCACTCAACAGGAGCTACTCCTCAATCAATCAAGTCTTACACTAAAACTTTTGAAAATGTCAAAAGTTAGTGAGGCCTAAAACACTTGCTCAACTCCAAAAACAAAAATCTCACCACAGAGGAGTTATATAGCAAATCTCCATGCTTTTGTAATGCAATGCAATGTCAAATCATTGGTTAAAAATGGAAATGACGAGTGTTAATACCTACTAGTTGTAACACATATCCCTTCATTTCATTTCAGAAACCTAACAAGACTTAAAACAGTTCATGGTCCGGATATTTTCTTCCTTATTGCTGGAATAGCGCTAAATTCAGTTTTGCACATCAGAAACACTTTATAATCAACGTGCAGTTGAGAGTTACATCGGGCCGATGCCCCCCCTGACCTAACTCTGCATTAACCTGGATTTGGGACTGGCACATAGAAACCCTGGAAAGACCTTCCAAGTGGTCACAGGAGCTTAACCTGATGTTCTCCCATCTATGGAGTAGCCAGGCTGAACTTGACTTAGCTTCAAAGATCACACAGGAGATGGCTGTTGGTCTACTTCGACTTTAGTAAGACACTTTTAAGAATGCTTTCTGAGCTTTTCTTTACCCAGAATGCTCCAGCTTTCAGTGTAGATAAAAATGTTAATAAATATTTTCTGGCTGTGTAAGTCAGTAGAGGGGATCAGGTGCTGCATTCCTGCTTGTTTTGCGACATTCTTTGCTGTGGCATGTTCTGATTGGGAATTCAGGGGAACAATATTTGGAAAACATTCAATACCTAAATACTTGGAGTCTCCTACTCTTGTTGTAAATCTTTGGCATTAGTCCTATTCCAACAATGAATTCTGGTTTCTGATGTGATGCAATTTTGATGTTTTACTTATTTACATTTTTCAAAAAGCAACAATAGACTGCACAGTGGAGCAGTGTTTGGTGCTCTCGCCTCACAGCAACAAAGCTCAGGTTCGAATCCTGGCTCGGATCTTTCTGTGTGGAGTTGACATGTTTTCCTGTGCATGCATGGGTTTTCTCCAGGGTGTCTGGGTTACCCCCACAGTCTAAAAACATGCCTCTTAGGTTGATCGGTTACTCTTAAGAAGGGGTTTTAGAATCCAGGCGTCGGGGGCCAGTGTCCAACATGTTTTCCGACCTGCCATTGAAGGTCCTTATTAGCATCGACTGTATAAGTAGGAACTGGACTGAGCCAAACAGGAAGTACCCGCTGGTTCCAAGAAGGCCAAAGTGTCATGATCCAGTGCTTCGGTTTTGTAATGTTCTGTTTTCTGTCAGTCTCACCATGTTCAGGTTAATCATCCACAGCTGTTTTCATTTAGTTCATCAACCTCTGTGTATTTAAGTGTCTGGTTTTCAGTTCTCATTGTCAGGTCATCTGCTCCGTTCTGCCACGTCACTGGTTTGTTCTCCTGGTTTTGTCATGTTTAAGTTTATTTGGTAAATAAATTGCTCTGATGCTTACGCGTTCTTTCTACTCCTAATTTTTTTTAAAGATATTTTTCTTCATCACAAGTTATTCAAGTTATAAACTGACCAATCAGATGTCTCAGTAAAAGCATGTGGCTCCCACTGGCCCCGCCTCCAACATTTGATTGACAGATGTCCCAGAGTCAATTTCAGTGGGAGGGGTGTGAACTTCTGACAAACCAGAAGAAGCTCACTCCTGATTGGTGACAATAGTTTCTCTAAAAACGTGACTCAGACCGACTCGGACTAATCGCTGTCGAGAGGTGGCAATCATTGGAAATATGGCGGTAGACGTATCAGGAAGTGACGATGAAGGCTCTGGTCTGATTTCACGAGGGCTGAAGGTAATGCATTTCCTATGGGGGACCTCAACGCTTGATATGTCCAGTTTGTACTTATACAGTCAATGCTTATTAGCTAAAGAAACTTGATCCAGGTAGTAACCAGCAGATAAGACCGGGTTTCAGGAAAACCATCAGGAGCCCAGCCCTCGAGGCCTGGAGTTCGACACCCCTGGTCTAAAGGGATGGATGGATGGATGGATGGATAAAAGGAATGTTTGTCCCAACCGTTTGCAGGTTGAGCATCCTGATTCTGGCTTTGAATTTTCTATCAAAATCCACATTTTTAACTTCACTTCTGTCCATAAATTGACTGCAACAAACAGATTAGACCACACATTTAGGAAGTGAAAACGTTCCCTTTAGTTGGAAGGCTGAGATCTTTACATGGAGAGCAGCTAGCTGAGGTGGTTGAAGCCTCAAAGGATCTCAGGTCCAACTGAAGCAACACTCTTAACGCCCCACACCCCACACCCCACACCCACCCACTGGAGAGTTCATATCTGCTGGCCAGGGAACATCTCGATGTGAAGATGGCAAATGTCTCAATATCCATCCATTCTTAAGCATGTGTAATGGATGGAAGGGTGAATCTTTGCCCTTTTCTTTGTGAGGTGAGATATTTCAAACTCTATTATAAGAGGAGAGCATAAAAGAAATGATTCCTCAAAAATCATACAGTTTATTCAACTTTAAAAAAACATTATTTTTCCAGGAAAGACATTAGAAACATTGATATTTTTCCCACAGATAGCTTTTTTTCTGTATGTTCTGAAGTCATTTGTGGATGAGGATCCACTCTGTGTATGCAGGCAAGACAGAACTATGGGTTTCCCTTCACCTGGGTAAAGTGCTATCTGCCTGACATCAAGGGTCCTTGACAAGAGCAGAGCCCTCAGAACAGACTCCTCACCTGAAGAAAGAGATGCACAGAGGTACATGCTGATACACACTGGCACAAATGTAGACATCTGAGCTGCACACACACAGCACTGCATCCCCTAAGCCCTCTCACACATGCACAGCCTACTTCGCATGTAGAGCAGCATTCCCAGCTGAGTGCCTCTCACCAGTCTGGCAATTTCAGCCAAAAGAGAATCCAGCTTAAGTACACAGGGCGTCATGCTGATTTCACAACAGGGGGGTTGAATGGCAGAATGGCCTCACTACAGCCCTTGTTACTGATCTGGCAAGATCCAACTCATCTGTTTCAATAGCACTTCATCATTCACACTTTTATGTGCATGTACACGCAGAGCCGGATCCCAGTTTTGTGCAGCTGTGTTGAGTCCGTGCTTCACACAGTACATTTAACATTTGCAGAGGACTATACTTTACAATAATTACATGCACAGGTATTGTAGGTATGGAGGCCCAGTCATGTGAAATGTGCTTAACCTCCTTTTTCAATGAAAAGGCAGAGTCTACTAGAGGGGAAAAATATCACCAGACAAACAGATATTAGTTTAGAGAGCATTGTTAGTCTGTGATCTAAAACATTAAAGCAGTGAAATAAATTCTAAGTACTTGACTTAATTGAAAAACCACGAGCAAGTCTCTCTGCTTTGATCATCTCTAAAAATAAACCTTGTCCATCATTGTGAAGGCATTTCTTTCAAAATCTCATTCAAGCTAACACAGACCTGTAGGCAGTTGCTCATGGCATTGCTGATGTGGTCTGACTTTCATCACCATCTATTAGAACTTTGTTGCAAACGTACAGAATCTTAGTTGATAACAGAACTGCTACCTGACCCAATTACAGTTAGCATTCAAATGTCAGAAATGGTCGATACATGTTTTACACACCACTGAGTATGGTCAGCTGTCTACAGGAAAGTTAATGTCCTGATGGCTAAAAGTAAAAACAACCATAAATCCTCAGCCTTCCATCCCATGCTGTTACTTATGCTTATTTTATTGGCCATAGTTTGGCTGTGCAGTCTCTGGTGAGCCTTCCAAACAAACTATAGTCTGTTATTTTTTTAATCTTGTGTGGAAAATTGATTTAAAGCCCAGACTATGAAGTGGAAGGTGGGCAGTATACAGTCCAAGCAATGCTGTTGACTTTTGAAAAAAGCAAGTTTAAAACCTGTAAAAAAACACAAGTTTCACAGTGGTCATATTTTCCGGTGTTCATTTAGTTCAGACGGTTTTAACTACAAACATTTCAGGTTGTATCAGGTAGTGTGGCAGTTCTGCTTTCACATTTCCTGTAATTTGGCCCATAATTGCGGAAAAAACCATAAAGAATGTCATGTGGTGCCAGTTATCTATTTAGGGCTGGATTAACATAATTGCAAGACACTGTAGAAGAACAATCCTTTTAATGCATTAAAAAAATGACTTTTCAATCTGAGTTTTTTCCACATGAATACATGCTTCTGAGTCTACAGAGCAACACCTGACAGTTGTGTTTTTTGGGTGCCATTCAGTTTCTAGGTTGCACACGATGCACCATAAATGAATTATGAGTAAATCTGTGAGCTGTAAATAATAGATGGGAGGAGAAGTAAAAAACAAAGGAGTGCTGTTATTATTTGTTAATAAGACACTCTGGAGCATCACTAACTAGATCTCATTACCTCAGTACTTGCAGGCATACATTCCCACACACACACACACACATTCTCCCACCCACATGCGCATACACCCAGTGCACGCACCTCACATGCTAAACACATGCCACGGTCTCTCATCCTGTGAGACTATTTTTACCTGTGAAGCCTGTCGTTGCCTAGCACTCAGTAATTACATCCCACACTCTTCCAATGTATGATTGGAACCAGTGGTGCATGGGTTAACACTGTCACCTAAAGATGCCTGGCTGCAAAGCTAATTATGTGACCCTGCATGTGTCATATACCTGATACATGTGATAGGCCTCCTAGCCTGCTGCAGAACTACAGAGAGGACTGATAAAGGTGGATGCCTCGTCTTTTGTTAATTAACAGATTAGAGATGATGAAGTAACTCAAGTTCTGATTAATGGATCTCTGTAGTTTGAAGAAGAAAATTTGAAAAGGAAAGGGTGGAAACATTTCTGTAGACTCCTTAAGTTTTCTTAATCAAACACTAAATTTCTGGTTTCACGTTCTTTCTTCATTCTACCTATCAGTGGGCTGTTTTCATCCATGTAAATACAGTCTAAAAAGTCCTGAGCCGTTCATTAATCACCTCACAGTTTGTGGGGAAATTGTAAGTGAAGGAGCTTTTCTGCCCCCATCCCCACCCCCAGAACAGCTATGGATTCTCTGTCATGTATGGAAAGCAAGCCGTATTTTATGTATCTCTGCACAACTTTGGAGTTATTTGAATTTGGAGATGCAGTGTGTGTCTGCTTATGCATGCAGAGGGTGTGTGTGCGTGCCGTTTGTGTGCAGAGTGGGATGTGTGGGGTTGCGTCTATGATTGCCTCAACTGCAGCTGGGGCTGTGGGCTGAGTAATTGCCTGTCTTGGTGGTAGCGAGCTAAAAGTCAAGTGCTCTCTTCCTGCTGTAGCCCTCATTTGGATTCCACATAGCTAGCTAGCAAGCTAGTGCCAGCCTTGGGCCTGTATTATTCATAACTTGACAGATAGCTCTCACTAAAAGCATTGGAAGTGGGCCAGGCTGGTGACAGAGCGACAGGGGAAGAGGCACCATTGCACCTCACTTGGTGGCTGGCAGTAGAGGAGAGGAGACATGAGAATAGGATATGGAAATTGAAAATAGAATGGAGAGGCAGCTGACTAGCTTTCACAGACACAGTGACACTAGTAAAGTGAGAAGAAGAGAAATTCCTGACAAAGCCAAGGTAAATAAGTGTGATTACAAGACATTAAAGAAAGAACATTCCAGCAATGACAGAAGTTGAAACACAGTAATTTCAAATTGTAGAGAAAAAGAGGGATGAGAGAAAGAAGAACAGGCAGCCATTCGCCCCCACCAAGCACAGGAAGCCCTCTGTCTCCATGTGCTCCACCAGATAAGGTCCCATTAATCAAAATCTGCCACTTCCCTTTCTAAAAAAAACAGAGGACATGCCATCAGCCTCCTTCTGTGAAGTATCTGTCACTAAAACAGAAATTTCCATATTTAATGGGAAGCTTTATATCACCAAGAGAAAGACAATGTGGGCTGAGGGTGAAAGGAACCGAGTTGGTTGGAACCGTCAACTCTGTCATTAGCTTATTCACTTGGGAGTGTGCTTTGAGCTGTAGGGTTCATTTCAGCCTGGCTGTGATTCAGCTGTTATCATTTCTGCAGGATGACGGAGCTGGATTTTGATTGGTTCATGTCGTGTTGGACTACAATCATTGCTATAACATTAGATCATTTAATTTGAAATTATTATATTGTCCACTGCACATCATAGCAACTGCTGCATAATGTCTCTGTTTGAGAAAAGCTATGAAGCTTTCTAAAACCATAGCTGGCTAATTTGCAGCAGCGTTTAGTTTTTCCTTTGTTTGCCTCCTGTGCATTTTGACAAGCCTGCAAACTGTCTTTCTGACATTACCTGCCGTCAGATAAACAGGTGGTGTTTATACTTTTTCATCCTCCTTTTTTTCTTTTATATTTTCATGACTGCCTCCCTGAGGAGAGACATCAAAGAGAATAACAGATTATGTGTGGTGAGTGCGAAGCGTGCTGCGGAGGGGGCTTGGCCACGACAAGGGGAGGCGTGGGTGCATGCAGCTGCTCAGGGCCAGCTTCAGGCTCAGACACATCCTGACCCCTAAACTCTGAACTCAGCTCCAGCCCTTGCCGGATGATTGCCCCCGCATCTCCCTACCCACAGCCAGCCCTCTGCTCAAAGCAGTTGCCAAATAAATTACATCAATGTCCAAAACTCCACTCCTCTGCTCCAAAGACAGGCCATAAAATATAGAAGCTTGAAGCACAGAGAAGTGCACAAAGGGCAGATCCTTTATTCTGTTCTATGCAACAATTACATTATAAAGTATACTGCTGGTGTTTGTCATTAACAAACAAAAGAACCATCAAACCATCTACGGCTATAGAGTTCTCTGCCAAAACTCCTTCAACTGATCAGGCTTATTATGAAGCACAACTAACGTGTGAACATTTGTTTTTGCAAAACTAGATAAAATTGCTACGTGGAATAACCAATCAAGTGTTAGATCAATCTGCTTCCATCAAAACACATATATGACATGCCAGAATTCACGTGAGTTCAAGCGTTAAATAATCCGTGGTCAAAATCTAAATGTTGAGATTTCATTTGCTTTGCACAGACTTCAGTTTATTGGTCAGTTAATGCCCAACCTCAACAAGTCCTCAACTCAGTGATCCACTGCAGCGTTCACAGGATTGTGCCAAACCTTTACTGCTCTCACTCACATTCCTTACTTTTTTTTTGCTAAAATGACTTCAGTCTAGTTGTACGATTAACAGACATAATATTTATACTGACTCCATATTACAAACATGTAGGCTATACAGAAAATGCATGCTTTTCCCTCTGCCTCTACACATCATGACAGTCCAACACTTATCCAGTCAGGCACTCATCCATGTTTCTATCCGTGCTGCAGGTTGGACGGATAAATGGAAATGCCAGAGAAGAAGGAATTCCTTCTCCAAAATGGCCGATAGGCCCTCAGCTAACTAGCCTGGTTCTTTCTGTGTGCGTGTGGGAGTTTAGGTGATTGATTGAAGTCATTACAGTGGTGGAGAGACTTCTTACCTGGCTAATCCAGGAGTGATTTCAGCTGCTGGATGACAGATAGCCACATTACACCCACTGAATCAGCTTCTTGATGAGCTCTTCTGCATAGGACTTCCACCTACAAATTATGTTAAATAGCTGGTATGATGCATACATCAATATTTGTCAGAAAAAAAAAGCCCCTGGATTTTTTTTCCCTTTATATTCAACCGGTATGTATGTTTCACATTTGACACTTCCGATGGCATGTACAATGAGACAGAATGATCACATTTCAATCCGTAGAGGTTTTACTTAGATCAAAGCTCAAGACAGTATCAGTATCAGTACCGATCAGGAGAACTTTTCTGGTTATACTGGGCTATAAATGCATAGATCACCTGACAGAAGCTACAGAGGTTTCTGTTTTTTCTAAAAAATACATTATCTAGTTTTCCACTTGTTACACTTGAATATCAGTAAACACAAAAAAGACGTGTTAGTAACGGTGAGAGAGCAGGAATGAGAGAAACGCGACAAAACTCTGGAATTCACAATAATGCAGATTTATGACAATTCTTAATTAATATGGAAAATTGTTAACATATGCAAACAAATGACAGATGCTGTTTGCTTTGGGTTAGTGGATGATCAGCTAAAAGTGATTACCCAAAGGACAATATGAGCAAACAGGAGAATTTGACGTGGATCTAAAATAAAATCTAATAGATGCAATGGAGAGTGGACAGGGAGAACAAGGAACGAGATGCTTCTAACAAGACAAAAACAGATTGTAGTTCTTTAGGAGGATCCCATATCTAGTGCAGAGATGCTAACACTGAGGCAGGACTCTGGGGTCAATGTAGCACACACTTGGCTGACGAGTTCCAGCGGGGGGGGTACAGGTGATTGCAGTGGCATGAAATGCTCCTGCCTTCCAGAGCTGAGCCTTCAGTCTTCCTCCACCAAAACCATCCCCGTAATGTTAACTGTTTTATTTAACACCATCCTGTTACAAATGAATATTATTTTATGGAGCAATTCCATCATAAATGGGTCATTTTAATAGACTGAATTCCCTAAAATTGCACAGATTGTAAAACAAACTCTGCACGTGCAAGTCTCCTCCCACTGCAATAACAGCTGCAACAAACATTAAGGCACTATTGAAAACTCATTCAACTAGAAAAGAAGCATTTTTATTTACAGCAAATCCAACAGGAGATCAGCAGTAGATTTCCCTGTAAAATCATGCATGTGATATATGACAGTCAGTTCTGTTCTCATCCAAGACGGATCGGAGCGCTGTGCTAAGCTGGAGAAGGATGCATGCACAAAGTTATTCCCGATGCTCCTGAAATCTCTGGAGATCGATGAGGGGGATGGACACTACTTTTTCATGCTCTTGAAAGCTGTTTTTTGTCTGGGGAATGATATTGTCCAGAATCCTGCTGTGAAGCTGCCGGTACAGTAATGAGACGCTGCAGCTCATGAGTTTGGAGCAGCCGTGATGCGTTCAGCTAAGGCGTTCTCATACTGGCCCCTTTGCCACAAAACTCCTTTACCTGGCCAGCAGAACTGCTGGAAGGCTTACAGAGGCAGTCAAATCCTTTTCCTGCTGAGTCAGGCTCGCTAGCTTCAGCGTTGGTCGGCCTCTTTTCACGATGTTTTTCAGGAAAAGTCCGTCTTAAGAATGGTTTATGGAATAATCAGCAACTAAATCAACCTTTCTGTCTTCTTCTATTGTTATCTGCAAAACAGCGAGTAATTCAGACAAAAATCAAGAGCAGCTACTGCCTGGAGGACAGAAGAAGCTAGCTTCTGGTAGCGCGAGCTTTGACCATCCAATCAGAGGCGATTATATCATCATCCGTCCTCATGAAGCTACAGAGACAAACTCAAATTCTGATTGGTTGAATAAACGTAAACATGTTTAATCCATGAATGGCTATGGTTTAATCAGCAGTGTTTTTATGGAAACCCACCACAAAACCGGAAGTGAAGATGGAAGCACTGACTGTATGAGTGTAAGGCAGACTTTCATGAACCTACCAACAAGTGAGAGCTAAAATCTGATTGGTTAGAAACTTTCATGCAGCCGGGTTACATAGGGATGTGAGAGAAGCTGACAGAACAGTTGGAATGATCTAAAATACAGTTTGGACTAATATATATTTATATATAAATATTTATTTTTAAATAATTTTCGGCCTTCACTGAAGGCCTTGCAGGCCCTGACGGTACACCCCTGGGTGATGGTGAGGGCTCTTTCAGTGGTCAGGACTGGCGAGGAGGAAGAGTACAGCTCAGGAGATGCAAACGGGGCAAGAGGAGCAGTCCGCACACCAAAGAAACAGTCAGGTTAAACGTGACATTGACAAAAAAGGGCAAGATGGAAATTTCCGTTTAACGTCAGCTTTAAGTACAATGACTGGCTCCAAATCACTTCTCCATTCATTCAGAACCCTCAAAATTTCAATGCAGGAAAAGGTGGAACGTCCCAAACATCTTTTCCTCTGGTATTTCTAAAGTATTTATCCACACAGAAATATGTGCTCACTACACTGTTTTTGTGCCCCTTCACTGCAGCAAACCAACAATGATTACATTTGGTCTTCAGACATGTTACTTATTATTACAAACGGCAGTTGCAATCCTGTGTTTTAAGTCCTATTGCATGTCCAACCTGCATCTATTGAACAAACATCTATTTAACATGATGGTCAAACAAATGTGCCTTCTTTTGTATATGCTATTAAAATTGCAGATTGAATTCAAAAATATTTTATGTAACGGTCCGTCTGTATTTGACATTGGGCTAACTAACTGGTTGCTCAATGTGAAGAATTAATAGTCAGATTATTTTAAATTTGTCGAATGGGTTTTCCAAATAAAGATTACACTGGACTGTTACCCTCACTCTTAAGGCTTGCTTAGATTCAAATAAACATACAACTAAGCTTGTGAACTTCTGCCTACATGCAGAAATCTTCGAGGTTTCACTAACAACATGGATTATTTCAAGACCACAACCATTAAGTCAAATTTTATGGGCTTTAGGACAATCTGACAGTTATCCAAGTGTCTGTGTGTGCATGCACAAATGGACAAAACCAGATGATATGCAAGCTGGAGTCTTAGTCTGTTGAAAACGCCCCAAATTGCAGAGTCTGCCTTGAGCTGAGCCGCCTGCACCGAGACACTGTCTTTTGTTCTCCTCAGCAAGCAGAAGTAGCCTGACAGCACTGAAATGATCCTCTCTCCTCTCTCACACAATCACACATGAAACTGTCCTCTTCTTTTCAGCTCTGCTACCTTATATTCCACTATAATGTGCATGCACAAAGAAGCTCATCCACACATGCAGAAATGCATTAAAATATACAATCTCTCATGTGTGTCACTTCCACAGCCTCTAATTTTGCTCCCTACCTCCGTTTTCTCTCCCTGCATGCCTTTCTCTCATTTTTCCTCACTGACTGCGATGATGGTGAATCCCTCATGGATTTCTGGAGGGTATCACCATGGAGACGGTGCTCTGCCACACGTGTCTTTAGATCCTCCTGCTGGATAGGGAGCACAGTCAGAGGTGGTTCGCTCCCTCTGTCTCCAGAATACTCTGTGGAGGCATGAGTGCAATTAAGGGAGCAATACTGTGGGAGAAAATTGGGAAAGAAGGAAGCATATGCAAAGTGCTATTCATGTTAAAAAGCTAATGTACTCTAAATTAAAGGTGGAGGAAGTGGGTGTATAACTGTAATGGAATAGGTGAGATTACAAAGGCTTAGAAAAGACGTGAATGAAACGTGCTGGATAACAGGGAAAAAGGAGGAGAGCAGTGGCAGCAGCATACCTTCATCTGAGAGACAAATAGTGCACCATGCTAATGACGGGTTAAAGCTTGTGCCCCTGCTGTGAACAGCCACTAATATGACGTTTAATAAAGGCACCGTGGGACTCTGTCACATTCCAGCAGTCATTCAACTGTCGACCAAAATTAGGCAAACAGGAGCCTTACCCTCTTGCCACTTCTCTCCACTTCCCTCACGTTTATGCTCCACAACTTAAAAGCCCTCTCGTGCTTCAAGAAGGATTTATTCTGCATTAAATTGCCTCTTGTTGATACTGTAAAAATAATGTATTACATCTCGGAATGCTGAGAATGCTCAGTCCATACAAAAGGCTCTTTTTGCAATCTGAAGCTTTTTTTCTTCTACCTCCACCTGTCACGCTGTCCCCCCCTCTTCTGTGGTTTTTTCCCTCTGCCAGGGGACAATGCAAAGGGAGGAATCTGCCCTGTGGAGTTTATCTTTTCCCAATTTAAACACCACGTAATTATTTTGGGAATTTTAATTATGGAGCACAGTAAGTGGGATGCAGTGCCTCTCCACTGAATGTATGCATGAATCTTGAAGCCAAGGTCATGCAAAGACAGCGCCAGGGAATGTGGGATTGCCAAGATGTGGAGGCTTCCTGTGGCTTAGTCATTGTGGGGCTGAGAAGCAGCAGAGCAATCATCCCGCTGCAGCAGCCTGACAGCTCAGGGATAATCAGGATGCTGGATGAAACTGTTCAACACCAATTAGGTCATTCAAATTAATTTACATGCAGGGAGGTGATTGTTTTCACTGTGCAGATATATTGTAGCTGCAACCTTTAAAAAAGTTTTTAAAAGATTTGAAATCCTACCAGTTCTTTCTGCACAGTCCTAATCTGATCTTTTCAAGAAAAGAGATTATAGATTGTGCTGGTGAATGCTAAATGGCAGACCAACCGACCCGAAGCTTGACCTGAGGGTAGAGAATCGAGTGCTGCAGAAATGTGTGAATGTTTGCTGTCTGCTGTGCAGCCTAGAGACTGATAGAAGCATGCTCTTTGAATGCTGTGCTATTATTATTATTGTTGTTATGAAAACAGAAAAATGATGACCTGGAATCTCAAACATGAAAGTAAGGGTAAGAAGCCGAGTGGACCCCCCCCTGCCCCACCCCACTCCCCCACCTCTGCTGCTCTCCTGCCTGTCTTGGCAGCTGGTGAACCCACCGGGACCGCTCCTTGATTTATTTGGAGAGGGACCTTAACAGAGGGACCAGGATGAGTGGCATTTTAATGTGCTTTTGAGATGTTTGGTCGCAAGCGCTATTGATCACTGTGCTGCAGCCCAACAACCCTCCCTCCCCCCTTTCACTTTCTGACTGTCTCAGGGATCTCGGCTGCTGTCGGGAAGACGCTGTCAGGAAGGGAATGGTTTCTATGCAGGTTCACATGAATACATGGAGACCTTCAGTTGTGGGGGGTACATGCCAGTGTTAGACGATTAGCAGATTTCTGAGCTAGGTTAAATTAAAGCCCCCCAGCTGACATCCCAGCTGAGTGAGGGAAGTGTGAGTCAGTGTTGGATGAATACTGGAAATAGAAATGGAAAAACAGAAAATATTCATATATTTCCTTCATAATTACTTTTCTTTTCTGAAATGTATATAACGCCACACAGACCAACCACTTTCTCACAATACGCTGACCTAAAAGATTTGACCCGACATGACCCAGGGACAGCCCATAGCTGCGTGAAAATGACCACATCATGTTTGATTTGATTCCATTCCTGCCAGAACAAACTTACTGGTGTTTAATTCTCAGCTTGTTCCTGTCAGGAGTCTGTTTCACTTCTCATTTTTTTGAGCAAGCAAACACTAGTTCACCTTTGTTTGACTTTTTGACACAGGTTCAGTTTTCCCACAACAAACTGATACACTGTAAATCTCTAATTCATCCATTGTTGCTGTTTTCAACAAAACAAAAAAAATTGCTCTTTAGTTTTTATCCAATCAAATTGTGACGATGACCAAAAACATAAAGGCTTTAGCAAAGTTTTTTTTAAAACAGTTTTGCAATTTTCTCAGTTTTTAAATGCGGCTTTTTAAGAAAGATTTCCTCATTTAAATGATTATAGTAATTACTTTGAGCAGGCATGTGGTGCTCGAAGCTAACAGCTACAATCTTGTGTCTCCCTGCAGTGTGTACGGCTGCCCTTTAGCCAAGAAGAGGAAGAGTTTAGATTTAGAACCCTTGGATACCTCTCCAAAGAGGAGCACCTTACTTAATGACATGGACAACTCCACGATGGAGGAGTGCTACGAGACAGATGGGACCGAGGAGATGGACGACAGGGAGGAAGAAGAGGAGGAAGGAGCTATGGAGGGGGGAGCAGAAGTAGTGGAGGAAGAGGAAGATGTGGGAGGCTACATGGACTACAATGTAGAACAGATGGAGCACGAAAATGAGGAAGGGGAAGACCGGGGAGAAGAGGAGGAGATAGAAGAAGAGGACATAGAAGTGGAGCAAGAAGAGGAGGAAGAGAGTGATGAAGTGAGGGTAGAGGAGGCAGAAGACGAGGAGGAAGAAGCAATCGAGGAGGTAGACTATGAGGACGATGAAGAAGAGGAGGAAGAAGAGCAAAATCTGGGGCAAGGTGAGAACATGCTCTGAGGTGGGAGTGTGGTCATGTTGGATGGGGCTGAAGGGGAGTCACAAAAACATTGAAAAGAAATTCACAAAACAGACATTTTTCTTGTTTGTCAACTGCTATTATAAAACAAAACATGAAAGATCTGAGTCAAAAATTTAGACTTCTGCAACTCTAAAGCTACATCAAAACTCTGGTTTTATGATTCAAACACAGGGATGCAAAAGCAATAACACATATTTATATATATAAAACATATACATATATTTTGCCTTAACTGGTCACCACAGCTTCCGTTCATTTCAACACTATTGATGAATCATTTAAATTATAGATACTAGGGCTGTGTCAATAATACATTTGATTCATTGATTTGAATGGATTTAAGCTTAAAAGATCACCAATCATTTCATAAAAATATCAATCAATTTAGCACATAAAGCTAAAGTCCGCTAGCTTGATGCTAACTTTAATGGAATTGTCCATAGGACGGCTAATGCTAACGCTTGGTCGACCTAAACACACATTGCTGACTAAATTAATATCTTTATAAACTCACTGACATGAATTTTCTAAACTCTTTTAAGGAAATATTTTTGAAAGTAATTATTTGTGGTCTAAAACAGCGATTTTTGCTCATACTTTCTTCTTCTAGAATAAGGTGTACTGCTATAGCATGATCCCCACCTAGTGGTCAAACTGAAACGTCCTCCAGGAGAAGCAGAACAATGTTTCCAATGTTAATGATCTGAACATTTTAGTTAGAACTTCTCCTTTAGAGAATCCATGTAACACTGGATGATATTAACAATCTCATTATTTCACTGATACATTTACAGGATGTGAACTGTAAAACATATATATTATTATAAATATTTTCATATTTACTATAAATATTCACATCATAAAGTAGATTCATAATATATCTCTGAACAAATGTGTATAAATGTGTAAACTCAAAATTGAAATGAATTGAAGAATTGATAGAATCTAATAAAAACTTGAATCAAATTTATTCAGGCTCTTGTGAACCAAATCGAATAATTTCTGGAAATTATAATCAATATCCAGCCCTAATAGAAACAGCTGGAATTTTCAGTTTCTGAATATGTGCAGAGTAGGAATATTTATAGATACATACAAAGCCATCTATTATTTTGATTGAAGGAGTTGCTCTCTAACAGCTGAGCATCCAAAGCCACCATGTAACCTTTGGGATAATTGTACGTTCTGGTTCTAACTCCCTTTGTAATGTAGTTTCGGACACCTGTTCATCACGCCATGACTAACAACCGTCTGACCAGGCTGGAGGAAATCCCTGTGAAACCAAGAAACAACGCGTTGACTAAGGCTTACATCAGGAGCCTTCAACTAGGGAATCCATTTGATTTCTGACTTTGACATTGTTTAAACCTAGTTACACAAATGTATTTGGGTAAGAATGATGAGCCAGATGTTAGTACTGCATATTCAAAGCATCTGCCTCGTTTAGGCTAAATCTCCCAGTCTCTTCATTCATCACGAGATGGATCAATAAGGGATTAATTCTTGACTATGGAGACTTTTTAAAGTCATAGTCACTTCCGTCCTTTCTGGTTGTGCAGCTTATTCATTCATTAAGACAATGAATGAATATTTCTATTACACGAACATCTGCATTAAAATGCTTTCAATATTATCTCACCAAATCTATATTAAAAAAACAGGAGCAGTGACTTAGTCTGAAATGACAAAACAAAATTTAAAATGATGACAGGGCTACATTAATGTAAATAATGGTTTAGCATTGGCTAACCCCAAAAACAGGAAGTTAGAATTCTAATAGGTTTTACTCATGAATAGCATATTTGTTCTAAAACCTTTAGATGTTGCTAGTCCGAGCATAGGTTCAAACGTTTGTTCTGACATATTACAAACATTTTGCCCCATATGTTATCTAGTCTTTCCCCTCGTGATATTCCCAACACCAGAGCTGGCAGGTTTTTTTCCAGCAGCTTCTGCTTTGCACCCCCGCATCACGATTGGACCTGACACTGCCTTCAAGTCCAATTAAGAGTGAAGCTCTGAGAGAGCAGTGTGTTAAAAGTGTTTGGTGCACAGCTAAACCCACAGAAAGGCTGGATGTAGCATCTTAGCAGCCATGCACTCATTTTCTCACAGACAGGTGAAAAAACTACAAACCATTGTTCTTTTGAGCCTCCAGCATCAAGATCTTAAACTTGTCATTGTATCATCGCCTTCACTTTTTATCCTAACTTAATTTCTTCAGATTTGCTGTTCTCTTAACACTTTAGCCCCGGAGCTCCAGTGTTTATGTTCTTTGATTTACTGCGACTTTTTTAACACAATCAACGTAATTCCAGTAGATTCTGAAGGAGAAAAGCGGCGCCACAATCTACTGGAATTATGCTGATTGTGTTCATGGTGGAAAAGTTACAGCATGTTAAAGATTTTGTGTTTAAGCGTCACCAGCGACACTTCAGGTGTTAAAGGGTTAAATCATTTTATATTTTTAAAAAGGAAAGTCTCTGTATTCATATTAATATTTCAAAGTTAAACTTTGCAACAAATTTTCCATTTAAAATGTGTTTTTCAAATCCAGCAGAGCCTCAGTTCTCCACTGATTCCATTCTCTATGCACCTTTGTGTGCCTTGATTGCTCTGTATTAGCCTCCATGTGCCACGTCTCATACCATCAAAAATCACGTCTTTGGAGCAGGAGTTTGCTGACGGAAGCCCCACTCTGGTGATCTGTGTGCCGGGTCATTTGTGACTCCTCCTTCTTCCTGCTCTAAAGCCCTCACCATTCAAACAGCAATCCTTTGTTGCCTCCATTGGATGGAAAATAAAAGATTCACTTAGATATGCAACAGATTTTCATGACTTTTTCTGTAATTTCACGTGAATCTGTTATTTTCGGATAAATGATTTCTGTTTACAATGTTATCCTGTTTTTGTCTTGGAATTTGTTTGTGCGAAACTAAGGTGATTAGGAAACTCACTGCGTATTCATCTGATGTATGCATGAGTGTAAGAGAAGCCCTTTGGGTTTGTTTTCTGCACAGGAATGTAAGTGGCAAATGTAACACCAATGTGAGCAATGTGCTTTTGGTGGATGAGGGCAGAAACGCAAAAGAGAAATTGGAAGTGCTCCAGGAGTGAGTGCTTAAAATTACTGACAGAAGAGGTTCAGTAACCTTTTGCAGTCTGTCAGAATCAATTAAGAACTGAATAGAATTCTGAAAATGCTGATTACTGAATGAGAAGAGAACTTTTTAGGAAAGAGATAAATGACTGGTGACTGGGGTTTATTGTGCTACCTGCGGGAAAATATTCTTTACAATTTCTATCAACAGTTCTTCTTAAATGTAAAGATTTTAGGATACCTTTTCAATGACAATGTTTGGGGTTTGACTAAACAAATGTTTGAATCTATTCACTGAAGCCCCTAGACAATCAGAAGCATGGAGGTAAATACTCTAAAAATGAGAAACTTCAATGATAATGTGTTCACTAGTTAAAAATCCTCAGATTGGTTCAAAATCTCAGAAAAAGACTAAGTCTTTTTCTGAGATTTTGTCCAAACTTCTTGCCATTGTGACCCAATTCAGAGCATAAGCTGCTGTTTAAAGTAAATCATGTGGGGAAGAAGTATTTCCCTTTCCAGTTTACATAGACCAAGCCCAGAAATCAGATTCATTAGTAACATTGAACACTAAAAAAGAACGGGACAATGATGTGTTGTTTTTTTTCAACAGAGGACAATCAGCTGAGCCCTGGAGAGAGCAACAGTGGAGGCGGAGGTGGGGGTGGAGGCAGTGGTGCAGTTAGCAAATTTGGCCCTGCGTTGGAGAAGGATGACAACAACAATGATGAGTACGAAAACTACGATGAACTTGTAGCCAAGTCCCTCCTCAACTTGGGCAAGATTGCAGAAGATGCTGCCAATCGTGCCATGACAGAGTCCGAAATGAATAGCAACTCCCCCAACAGTGCTGAAGATGAGGGAGAGGAGGAGGAGGAAGAGGAGGAAGAAGAGGATGAAGAGGAAGAAGAGGAAGATGAGGAGGATGAGGAGGAGGATGAAGAAGAAGAGGAGGAGGATGAAGAAGAAGAGAGTGAATCACAGAGAGGAGATCTGAGTTTGGACGTTGAAAGTGATGTTGTTCGGGAAACGGTGGACTCTCTTAAACTCCTTGCACAGGGCCATGGTGCAGTGTTGTCTGACAGTTTAGATGGACAGGAGTTTGATGAGTCTGCCAGACCTGGGGGCCAGACTAACTACTCCCACAGTGGTGGTAATGGACAAATGAAGACCACCAATAGTGGTAAAACTGAGGGAAGTGATGAAGAAGTGTGTTTAAGCAGTCTGGAGTGCCTACGAAACCAGTGCTTTGACCTGGCTCGGAAACTAAGTGAAACAAAGTCTGTTGACCGAAACGGACCATCCCAACAAAATCATTACTCATGTGGGGACCCCAGTCAACAACCACAGCACCATGGGTATGGAGATTTCCACAACAGCCAAGATAACAGGCGAACTCTTGATAGAAACTATTCAGACATGGATAATCTTATGAAGCTGGAGGAGCAACTGAGTCCACGCTCCAAAGCTTTCTCCAGCTGTGCTCAGGACGAGCGTTATCACACCAGCCACAGGGACTTTGATGAAGACACTGCTTCCATCACATCGGACCGATCGGAGGAAGTCTTTGACATGACAAAGGGTAATTTGTCTCTTCTAGAGAAGGCAATTGCACTAGAGTCGGAGCGTGCAAAGGCGATGCGAGATAAGCTTGCTGCCGAGGCGGCCAGAAGAGATGGAGTGAGGTATGCTCATGAAGACCATGGCCCACGGCATGGCTACGGCGTGGAGCGTAAAGCCCGTCTTCCTGATGGCATGAAGAAGCCTTTCTTCCATAAAGGTGAGGGCCTCTTTCACAGATGGACACGGTCAGATGCTCACCCAGATTCTACTAGCTTACAAAAGACATGTTTACCTCATTTGAAAAGCTCAGGTGAAATGTTTGTGTGCTTGCATTTGGCTCAGTATTCCATCTGCCCTAGAGACTACACATCCCACATGCATTCTGGAAACCCCACTATAACCCCAGGACAAGCTTTTTCAGCCAATTTGGAAATTCGTATCTTGGTAACAGCATGAGCGGC
Source organism: Oryzias melastigma (assembly GCF_002922805.2). NCBI lineage: Eukaryota > Metazoa > Chordata > Actinopteri > Beloniformes > Adrianichthyidae > Oryzias > Oryzias melastigma. Next base: position 27,147,060 of record NC_050533.1, read on the forward strand.
AGCAGCAGCTTATGTTGTTAAAATAGGCCAGCATGGAAACATCAGAGGGTAGTCTTGTCAGGCATAAGTAATGGCAATCTGCATGGCCTGTTAGGACTGCAAATCTCATCCCTGTGATGCAGCTTGGGGTAAAGCTGCCTATTTTTAAACCTGCACAAGCACTTGGGAGGAAAAATACTAAACACAGGCCCTCTCCTTTTACAGGAGGCCCTTTCTGTGGGGAACAAGGCGCTTTGTACTTACTTATTGACTCACAAGGTAGACATGTCAAAACAATCCAACAGACTGTGTTTGACAGTCACTAAACTGTCATTTGCACCCACTGTAAAACCTCTTTTTTTTACCTTGAAAGTCCCCTCCAATCGTGTTTTGATCTATTTTCAAAGCGTTCCAAGTGTTTTTTTAATTGTGATGATGCTGCTTTCTGTCAAAATCAAAACCCCTGTGTTATTTTCTAGGATATGGTTCCTGCAGAGCAGCAGGAGTTCACAAGAAACTCACCTCTGAGTTGTGGGTGGAGTACGCTTGTGCAAATTTCCCATCAGTCCTTTGTTTAGACCCGGGGTCAGCAACCTTGAATAATACATATGAATAATTTCTATTATATGGTACAAACAAAAGCAAAAAATAAAAAGAACCTAGCATCTCTCAAAATTTGATTTTTTTTTTTTTGTTTGTTTTGTTTTTACTTTATTTTCAAAATAAAAGATGCTCTGTGCTAAACAGGATCATCTCAGTGCAGTTCTGGACAGCTAGTAACCAATGTTGTTCAGATAATATGTGCTTTTAACTCATAAAAGATCAAACTTTTTATCAAAGTTTTGCTTTGCATATAAAATCTGTTTGTTCTGTTCTGGAGATAGAGTTGAGTAAAGAGGACGTCTTTGGGTCAACAGGGATGTTCATGGATCTATTTGTCTGCAAGTGGATGATCAGAATGGAGCGGAGCAGGAAGTTTGTGGCCCATCAACTGTAGCATGAAAATCACAGCTAAATACAGCTACAGACTTCTTCAAACTGCATTTTTTTCTTCTGCTCCCGATTCACCGCAATTCGAATAAAGCATAATCAAAGACACAATTTTAATCTTAGTTTTTCACACGTCCTCCATCATGACAAAAGGTTACAAGGACTTTTTCATTGGAGTGGATCTTTATTGTTTCTCCTTTTGCTCTGTACAATGACCAACAGTCTTTACTGAGCTAAATAGTTGTGTCAATGTCTGTGGAGAGCAACAAATAATAGCATGCTAATTCACAGCAGGAGGATTTTACACCTCAAATGCCACACAACTCACTGCAGGTTTATACTGCAACTTAAATGCCACACAAATGCTAATTTCAAGAGCTTTCCATGGCCTTTGTGTCTGGATAATGTTGGAATAATGAGAGGGCGGGAGGCAGTTGCATGGCGATAGCATCTGTCCTGAGGCAAGATAGTAGCAGACACTCAATGATCAGGGTTCCTCTGTGTGATTTATAAAACAACTTGACAAAGGGGGGCTTCCAGAAGAGATCTGTTCCCCAAAAGAAGCATGAGGTTGAGATGAAAATTGAACAGTATCAGAATGACCGATAAGGAACGACAGGCTCACTGACTGCACATTAATTATCCAGAGATGGTATGGTAATGGCAACCATTTACTATGCAAAGCACAGACCGTCCCCAGCCACAATCAATATCCCCTGCTTTCTAATATGCCTTCCACTTGGCTGCCTCCGCTTTGTGGAATAGATGTGTTGCAGGAAGAATAAGCATCACGTCTGTGTGCGCATGCACTCACATGAAGAGAAAATGATTTCTAACATACAACAGAAACATCACGAGCAAAAGTAATGATGTTCCTCAAAAGGGCTCATTATAAAGAGACACTTTTTACATGCATTGAAAGTTCCCTATCAACATGACATTCCTCTGCCTTAATTGCACTTGAGCCAGACATGACATAGCAATACTCTTTCTAACTCACATGTGGCATAAATGGATGTCGGTCCAACAGGATGATGATGTCTGTGATGAATGATGCATGAGTGATCAGGTGTGCTCAGCGCCACCTCTCAAGTTTGTACTCTGAGAGCCTCTACTAGTAATTCAGTTCTTACTGCTTTTGTACGTCATGTTGGCAACAAACTGTAGGGAAACTCTCAGGCTGACTTTTTTTGTCCTGATGAATTGGGATTTGAAAGGAAAATCCAAGTGTATGAAGGTCTGGATGTGGTTTTGTAAATGACAGAGCATTGCTTTTGTTGAGCTGGATTTTTAGAACATTAGCTTTAAAATCTTTTTAAAAGAGTCACAAAGACCATTGTCCCAAATTCTTCTTTACTCAGTTTCTGCTGACTACATTCGCTGACACAGCCTGGCACAAAATGAACAGGTGGTTAACAAATCAACCCAGTCTTCTGATTGTCTGATAAAATACAGTTTTTGACCAAGTCTGTGCAAAATGGTTTGTGTTTATGGTTTATCAAAATACAGTCAATTCAACTATAGTTATTTTGTAGCATTTCAATCAGTCAACCAATCAATCAACCTTTATTTATGAAGCGCTTTTCATGCCCTGAGGCAGTTCAAAGTGCCGTACATAAAAAAAAAACAACAAAAACAAAAAAAAAGAAAAACATAAAAGAGTAAAAAAAGTGATTTACAGAAATTAATCATACCAACATCCCACCTCAACTCCGTCCACCACCCACCCAACATATGCACATATTCATCCTAACACCCATCTCGGCCCCACCCCCCACCCTCCCAGCATGCACCTCAAGCCTTCGTATGAAAACATAAAACAAGTTCTATTAACCGTGTAAACAAACACATGGCTTGGCACAGCAGTGAGGAAACAGTAATGTAGGGATCCATCCATATCACCACCACACCCACCGGCCCCGGAACACATAGGCCCTCACCACAGCCCTTGAGCCATGCTGCATAACCCAATAGATGCTTTCTTCTAGTATGTAGTAGAAAACAAAATATCCCTTTGAATAACCCCAAAGCTAAAGAATATTGACCTGTCATTCTACATAAATACGTGACAGACTGGATACATCCCAGGACGGAAACTCTCAAAGCTCACCTCATTACTGTATGTTGAGGATCTGCAACATTTGGTACTTCCTGGTTTGAACCAAATTAAGTTGAGGTGGTGATCGACACTTTGACTTAACAGAAAGTTTTTATTTTAATTGAACCAGATATTTATATAATATCTAGCATAATATGGGTATAAAGTGATTCTTATTCAACCCAGACTTTGAATGCTGGTAATTAAAATCCCAGATACTACTGCAACATTTTAGAAATATGTGTATATTGTGTGGTTCCACAATATGGCAGCTTGTGATTTCTCAAAACAGACTCATCCTTAGGAGATGAGGTCTTTTCAAACCACTGAAACAGCAATGTTGTTGTCTGTGATCCTAAAATTGTCTGTCATTCAATGTTTACAGGATTTCATTGAACTTTTCCTTCTATCTCTTCTACAAAGATATTTTCACTTAAATTTTTATTTTACAAAATCTGTTTCCGCTCATATTTCTCAATCAAACTTACTATTTTTACACATCATCTGTCTCACTGTAGAGGATGTATACAGTACAAATGCTCTGTTGGGATGTGCTGCTTACGCTAAGGTGGTTCATCTAACTTACCTACACAACTTACCGAACATGTGGTACTGATCAAAGTTGGGCTAGCAGGCTGCAAGCACACAATTCTAACCAAAAAAGCTCTTTTTGGATCACTGTTTTCTTGAAGTCATGCTGAAAATCCTGTCTGGAAAGCAACTTCCTGTCTGGCTGTCCAAGAGGCTGCAAGCAAATTAGGTCCAAATTGTAGCACATGCAGTGCAATGTTCTGTGTGACCCTTGCTATAGCACCATTGTATTGTAATAGCAAAAAAATCACGTTTTGGAATATTTAGGGATACAAATGGTCCCAGAGCCTTGACAAAGATATCTTGGTAGATTGCTGCAAGTAGTCACAGCCCAGTTTACTAAAAACTAAAGCAACTGAAGGCCAGTGAGGGAAAATATTCACCGTCAACACTAGCAAGCAACACTAAAAAATGCTTTTGTTAGGTTTAAAAGATATGGTCTCAGCAAAGCTTGCCTGCAAAATAGATATTATCTATAAACATCCTTACTGACTTTTACTCTAATTCATAGCATTACAGGTTCAGAATATTTTCCAAAAATTCTTTTTGAGTCTGAATTAAGAGTGTGGTATAGTGTTGCAGTAATACATTTAAATTCATTGAGTCTACAGTGTGTAGGACTGCAAGATGAACCCAGCATTCTTGTGTAGAAAAAGATACTAGCAAATGTGGAGAGGTTTTTTAGTGTTTTTTAGTGTATATATACATATCCAGGAGGTTTTCACTGCTGCTCTCTCACTGATTGAAGCCCAGCCAGGACATACTTTTCCACTCACGTCTCCTGCAGTCTCTCCTCATATACTACCAGGTTTCACCTTCAGACCAAAAATATGGTTTAGAAAAATGTATAGAGTCATCAAAACAAATATTTAAATCATACCTTTCTGTATTTTTAAATGTTTTTTTACAAATAAATAATAACAAAATATATTCATTGAATGTACTGTATATTCATTGAAAGTCAGTGTTTCCTCCTTCAGCTATGAGTGAACTGGGCTGTTCTGTCTATAGAAGCATTGTAGTTTTTGACTTTTCAACCCTTGGGATTTTTGTGATTCCTGTTGACTTGAAAGTTTGGATATGTTTTTCAAAAGCGGCTTGTATCAATGATGTGCTTAAACTCAATTATGACATTTCTGCTTTCATGGTAACGCTCCATCTCATTCATGCTACTCTGTGGGCACAGATCCTTCACGCGCAGACAAGAAGGAAAGCAGGTGTCCAACCCCAGGTTGTGACGGCACAGGTCATGTGACGGGCCTGTACCCCCATCACCGCAGCCTGTCCGGCTGTCCACACAAGGACAGGGTGCCACCAGAGAGTAAGTATACCAGCATCACAACTTCTACCCAAAGTGTGTCCCTAATGTTTATCTATGTTCAGTATTTAGCATGTTACCAGCAATTTCAGTTTTTTTTTTTTGGTGGTGTCTTTTTACTGTTGTGATTGGAGCACAGGCTGCAGTGAGGGGGTGGGGGGGCAGATGGGTTGCATGTGCACTTGTCTTGTGACCCCTTGCAAAATACATGTCTGTTTAAGAATGCATTCATCTGATTCTGTGCTTGATGTGCTGTGTTATGAGATGGCAAAAGGAGCCCTGGTGATGCAGTGCTATGGACAAGATCCATCTTATGTTTTTGTCTACATAAATGAGCCAAACACCAAGACAACATGATGAGTCATGGTGGTTGCTTTTTGTCACTGAAAAAGGTTTAACATGTGAGCTACATGCTCCTGCACAGCATGTCGGTGCATTTAAGGAAAAGGTTGAATGCAGCTTTCTTTATTCATTTCATCAGTTTTTGGACTTTAACTGAGCTATAGTTTCCCTGTTTTATGAAACTTGAAATTGCTCACAGACTTAATAGAATTGATATTCATATTCCTTGCTTAGATAAGCTCCTCTCTATGGACAGATACTCTCATGCAAGCAGCAGGTCATGTGAGGTGACAATAAACATTGGCCCTGAATAAAATGAAATGTGAGGTTCCCCTTTTGAGTCCTGAGCTAGGCTGTTCTTTCTGTCTGCACTTCCTCCAGCTGCTTAACAAAAGCTTACAAGGAAATGTGTGTTCACTTCAGTGACCAAGTTGAGGTAAACTTTTGACTTGACCAAAGTGCATTAGAAATAAAAGGAGTTTTCACGGTTGACAAAGACCAACTACAAAGCAGACTTGTAAAGAAATTCTTAAAAATGCAAAAAACATGCTGAGCAGCCGACCTTGTGTGGGATCAAGACTCCAAAATAGAACTGGGAATGGTCCTGAATTGATTGTCACTGGATATTTGGGAAGATGAGGTCAGTGTTCTTCCTCACATCGCTCCAACTAGACTTTTTGGGAAAGTGATACCACTAATGCTGTAGATTATAAACAGAAAACCACACTTTGGTCAAAATATGAAGCCCACACACACATCTAAGTGTATCTGATTTAAAATAAATCTACTTCATTTTCTGTCTTAATGCTTTTGTTTGGTTAAAAAAACATCTTTGAAAAGAAAAAGTTGTTAAAGACTCACTCCAGTGAGAGTTGTCTTTTTTGTGTTCTAAACATGTTCTTGTAGAATTTTTCTCATAGTAGAGGACCGATGTAAAATTATTAACAATTAAAGCTGCGTTTCTGAGTATTTGTTATTTCAAATTGTGTTGGATCAGAAAACTGGATGCTAGAAAAAGCTCAAGCTAATGACGCAGCTACTGAAACAGGCGTGCCAAAGTCTGCTCCTCCCTTGCACGCACCCAGGCCCGCCCACGCTCTGGAGTCATGATGAGGCTTCAGCACTTGTGTCGTAGCGAATTGTGATTCTGGCTCCCAACTGTACGGCTGGACTGATCCAGTATTGGTTGTTGCTATTTTTGTGCCCTAATGTTAGCTTGTGGCTATAAGCTCGTGCATGAGTGTGCAAACGGAGGTCTCAGCGACGGGGAGGGGGGGCGAGTTGCTCTGTGTCAGAAGTCCCACCCACAACCTAGAATAGTATTTCTAATGAGCTACTGTGGCTGGGCATAAAATATGTCTTAAACACGACAACATATTTGATTTTGACAAAAAACTTCATAATCATAATTTTAAAATCACTGGGAACAATTTTACGATAGAAAAAAATGATGGTTGGACTTTAATCACAGGCGTGATTCCAGTGTCATTCATGCTATTGGTTTAACTGAAGGCACTATGCATCCTCAATGTCTTTATCTTCATCAGCATATTCTGATATGTTGAATATGTCAGCTCTAAGGAAAACGTTTCGCTGAATTTCTCATCCTTGTTCTGATTTCATAAAGATAGCCCTTTTTTACCGAAGTAAAATACTCACAAAATTGGTCTTTCAAGTTCAATTCAGGATACCTCTTGTTTTTGTGTACATGCTCTATTTTAAGAATTTTGGACATGAATTTTCATGAATGAAGAAGAAAAGGGAAAGTATTCAGGTTTTAAAAGTGACACACAATGGAATAATCTGTCCCAAGCAATGCACCTCCAGTAGTCGTTACAAATGCTCCCGTGTTGTTACGGCTGAAAGCGAGCATTAAGCTGCCCAACTCAAGTGTCACATATGTAACAAAGCAGCTCCAGGGAAGCTGGGCTTTAAACGGAGCATTATTTGCTTCATATCCGTCTCTTCGCTTCCAATGTCTTCTTTCATCTGTGGCCACGGAGCAAAGCGACAGTTTGTGCTGCTCTCTTTGTCCCTTGGCAGAGGGCAGAGCAACCTGAGATATGCATAATGTATGGGCTTGTGGCATGTTGAGGTGGAGGGTTTGGTCCAATTACCTGCACTGAACACCAATTAGTATGTAGAGGAAGGAGGATGATGAGGGGGTCAAAGTTTGAGGGGTGATAATGATGAAGCTGATGCCGGTGGGGTTTGGCACCGCACGCCGTGCGTATGGAGGCGACTCAGATTCCCCTCACACTCCTGCCTGCCACTCTCTCGACTCCTCTTGGACATCTATAGAGCATTCATTTAATTGGCTGGTTGCCAAGGGGATCTGAGAGCATTATGGGCTGTTTAATGGTAAACGGTATTGAAGACTGAGTTGTGTGCCTTAAACAATGCTCAGATGACAGCATAGCACAGTCTATCTAGAAGCTGTATTCCATGTGTCTGCCTCCATCACTGATTTTAAGGCTAATGCTTTGCATGATTACAAGCTGTTTGCATGGCCCAAACTTCCCATCCCTGTCTGTTGTTGGCTTTGTCGTGTCAGACTCAAATGACATCTTTTTATTCATGAATGTCACCATACTATGAATACTAATTTGAAAGAGCTGAATACGTGGAAGCAATATGGTGGGAAACCTTGCTTGCCCTTTCAAACTGGTGTTCATTAAAATGAAAAAGAGGTCATTTGAGTTCATTTCTTAATGATGTTTATAATGCCAGACTCCTCAAACACTAATAGAGCTCATGCGTGATTGTTAAGGGGCTCCTAACCTTCCCTGTCTTTCACTCCTATCTCCTGTCTGTGCGAAGTTGTGGCAATGTATGAGAATGTTCTTAAGTGTCCTACGCCTGGCTGCACGGGACGCGGCCATGTCAATAGCAACAGAAACTCCCACAGAAGGTAAGAACACAGCCCATGTGGAACTTTTAATGACCCTTTTCACCATGGGATTACATTTGACCATCCTTTTTCAAATCTTACTTTTTCCATCTTTGGTCTTGTTTTTATCTTTTTTTGTTGAATTACTTTTCAAGCCAACCTCTTTCCAGATTTTTTTCTTTGTGTGTGGATGCTATGTTGCAGCAAATAATCAGAGCACTTAAGCCACCTCCCATTTGACTCATGTCTTTGAGGCTGATAAGAATGCAGCACTTCACACCTTCTGCCGTAGAAATTGTTCATCAGTTCATGGCAAAAATAGCATTTATCAGGTTCAAGTTTGGAGGTTGAAACTGAAATAGCTGCATGCCACTGTTGTCGGAGGGGGCGAGGTGATAGAGGAGAAAAAAAAGAGTGACACCCGCAGCAGATGCTCAGGGACTCAGCCATCGCAGCAACCATTAGCACCTTGCTGCCACTCAGCTGGGGTGACAGGAGAGGTGCAGACCTGGGAGGACCAAAGCAGCCCATGCTGTGCTCAGTGACACTGCTGCAGAGCCAAACAGCCACACAGTAAACTTTCACTTTGTAAGAATGAACTGATTTAAACCTTCCCATGCAGCCTCACAACTTTGCACATCCCTGTCCTTGCACATTCTTGCTATTGCAAGTATTCATGAACAGAACTGACTGCAGGCCATTGTCAAAGATGATTTTTTCATTGCTGACCCAGTGCTGCAGTTTATCTACTGCCTGGAAAACTATGGTGGGTAAGGATGGTGACATTTGGTCAGCTGAGCTCAGGTTAAGTCGGAGAAGACTTGAACTGTTGAAACACGTCACAACACTGGATGGCAGGAAAGTCTGAAGACCTGCTCCTAATTATTCATGGCATTTGATGTTTCAGAACCTTCTTTTGTTCCCCACATTTTGGCCATACCCTCCAAACAGAACAAAGTTTTCAACATTTTTCTTTATATGTTTTTGGCTTAAGTAGACAAATTGATTTAAAAGTTTGTTGTTGTTTTTTTTTCTTTCAAATATTTCATGCTAAAAGTCAGATGTTCCCTCTTGTTTTGTTTTTCCATCACTAAATGATGTTTGTGTTTTAGAGCTGCTCCGTGCGTGTTCATGCCATGCTTTAATCACATCCTCTGAACATCACAGGTGGATTGTTGTCTGGAAATGTGCCTTTACTTATGTTTAGAGCTTAAAGTGTAAGCACTGCCTGTAAAAACAACACCAGCAGAATGTTTCTCCTGACCTCCTCAGACCGGACTCCACATCTGTAGAGAAACTCAACACTTCATGTTGTTGCTGCAGTTATGAGTGACCTCACATTACAGCTATTAACTTCTGATTCGGTAATCTTTCCCCCATGTTAGCTGATCAGATTCCATTCTTTTTTCAGTTACTACTCTCTGTCTGAGCTTAGATTACTTCTAACAACATTATCTAGAAAAAATAGCAGATTCTATGAACAAATGTTTTAAAACACTGCAGTACCTATTTTGTGTATTTTGCCACAAATCACATTTTGGGGTAATTCTCTCTCCAATGAGAATAGATTGTAAAAAAAAATAATATCAAAAACAAACAAGATTTGACTTGCAAAATGACAAGTATCTAAATTTGCATTGAAGATGTAATGTGAACTCAATTAAAATGAGTGTGAAATGTGTGCATGTTTTTCTGTCCAGCTCCAGCTCTTTCTCTTGTTCTATGTGCATGTAGGTGTGTGAGAACCACCAGCAGGTGCTGAAGGAAACAACCTGCAGAATGCACTTTCAAATGCACAGCATGAGGGAGGATCTTTTCTGAGAATTATTTTAAGCTACTCAACCAGAAATATCCAAGCTGTTGTAAATTATGTTGCTATACAATGGGAATAGTAAAGAAAACTAATGAATTTGCATTTTAAGGAGAGACTTTGTGAACTGTAGTCTGTGGTTTCAGGCTCTGCACAGACTGGTAAACGTTGTGTCGGAGTGGCTGACAGACAGATGTGCAGTGTTTGTTTTCAGCCCGGTAAACAGGCTGACGACCACTCCCTAACAAGCTAAACATGCATCTAATGTGAAGTTTTGTCTTTAGAACGCCTGCTCCACAACTTAGATGATGTTTTCTTATTTCAGTCTGTCAGGGTGCCCCATTGCTGCTGCTGAAAAGCTGGCAAAAGCCCAGGAGAAGCACCAGAGCTGTGATGTTCCCAAGTCCAACCAGTCATCTGACCGAGTTTTAAGGTAGTATTCTCCGCTTCTCATTTTTTTGTCTCAATGCTGGGACTCTGGCACCTTCTGTATGTCGTGTGTTCCAACATAAAGCACTGATCACATGTAGACCCTCATATCATGTCCTTTATTCTTGTACATAGTTGAAGTGAGACTAGACCAACCTCACTTTTTGTTTCATGTTTGTGCTCTGCCATCCCCTGAGAATCCATTAAAGAGACTGCGCTCATTTCTCCACTCGGCTGTCAAGGCAAATAATTTGATACAATTTTTAGAGAAACTGACCTCATTCATCAATACGAGGCAGTTTGAAGAAAAGTGAATGAAAGACAGATTAAAGGGCTTTGAAAACTCTGTGATGAAAAGTGTTTGTGAATTTTAAATTCCAATCAAACGGGATTTTAACCGTTGTTGCTTGATACTTTACGTCAAAGTCAAGGCCCGAGGGCCGGATCCGGCCCTCCGGGTAATTCTATCCGGCCCTCCAGATCATTTTATTTTATACTTATTAATTACCCGATGTTATCTTGTGCTCATTTCTAACTTATATAATTTTGACAAAATATATTTTTATGGAGAGTAAAATATTGAAAGTTATTTAAGGTTTAAGTTGATTTATTCTGGAATAATATTCCTGCCTTTTTATTATTCACAATTATGTTAAAAAGTTACAGTTTTAAAGTTTTAAAAATGTAGTTTTAGAGTGCTCAATAAATGTTTATCCTGTTCGGCCCGCGACCTAAGGTGTGTTTTGGATTTTGGCCCCTATATGATTGAGTTTGACTCCCCTGGTCTAAGAGAACATCAGATAATACAATTGCCCCAAAGGTTTATAAATTCAGTGCATGAATTCATTTTCATTGAATGTGCCGTATTTCTCAGAGAAATCGTGTTTTTTTTGGTTAGTTTTTCCAGGGGTGTGACTTAAGGCCAGATCTATTCATGTCCAGGGTGGGGCAATGCCCCCCCAAATTTCAGGACTGCCCCCCCAAACGTGACGCCATGCAAACAAGAAAAACAGAGGGCGTGGCCTCTCGCTTCACTCGGGTCCTCCTCTCTCACTCCGTTGCTCACGCGCACAGCGGCAGAGACATGCGGTTCTCTGCAGCAGAGCTGGGCGGAACTGTCTTTATCTGCCGTTTGTCGCTGAAATGACTCGATTACCCAAAATTTTAACTCTTTCTTGTCCTCATCTGTTGCTCTCTTCGTTGTAATGTGGAGGAAAAAGCGATAAACGAGTTGACAAAGCGCAGGTTTCTGGTTGTTAAAGCTAGCGCTGTTTGTAGCAGCTAAGCTAACAGTACCGGAGCATTAGCTGTGTTTGAGATAACTCACCTGTGACGCCCCGGTGAGAGCAGGCGGCTGCAGGGGGGAAAGGCCCCTGAGATGAAGGAGGACAGTGGGAAGTTGGGGTTGTCTTTCATATTCCATTGAATTTTAATTTGCCTCTGCTCCTTAGTATAAACTTTAAGATTATGTTGTTTATAATATTTTTTAAACATTTGTCCGTGGACAACAGATATAAAATAGCTGCTGGGTTAATTTAATGTCCACTGTCCCGGATAAATAAATAAAATTGAAATTCTTGTTAATTTTTAAATGCAACAATAACACATATTATTTGAAATCTTCTTCAATTTTACATCAGTGATTTACTACTATGAAGCCTATTACTAAAACAAACTCATATCTATAAGGAAAATACATTATGAAATTTAAAGAATTATCGTGATATTGTTGATTAATATTTAAAGTGTATTGAGTAATTTAGTGAAAATAACAAAAGATTCAACAAAATACCAAAACTACACAACAGGATTTCAAATGCTGGATTTGAACTAATTCCCTGCTGATGAAAATAAATTCTGTTATCACTAAAGATTTTCTCATCCATGGATTTTTTAAAGCAATTTTGAAGCAGGAATCAAGAGTTTCCGCAGTAGCAACTTGTTGGTTTGGTACATTGATGATGACAAAAAGAGATTTTTTTTTTATCATCTGCTACAAAGAAAGTTTGTTGGCTGTTTTAATAGTTAAAATAGTTTAGTATTTATAAACTAATCTAAATAAAATAAAGTGACAAAATACACATAATAAAAATACAAAAAACCCAATTAATAAATGGCTAAACTGAACATTAAAAGAAGTCAATAAAAAGCAACAAAAATACATAAATATATTTTAAGACAAAAAAGAAACCACATTTAAACTATTGCAAATGAATAAAAATGACTCAAAGTAATAAATAAATAAATAAGATGTCCTAAAAAAGACAAAAAAATGAGACAGATAAGCAAACAGACTTTTGATCCGGATGTCAGCTGGACGAGGAAGTGAAGATCTTCATGGACAGAACTTCCTCCAAAATCCTGATTCTTTCTCCTTCCAGTTCACCAAAGACTCTTTTAGCTAATTCTCCAATGTTTATTGACTGTGATCAATACATTCAATCATTGGTTTCTCAGAGTTCTTGATAAAATAATCAAAGCTAACATCAAAATGCTCTTTCATTGATTTACAATCCTTTCCAACTGCGGTCAAATGAGCCGCCGTTCACATTTCCGTGGTCACATCAAGAAGCTCCGTGGAGTCTGGTGGAGATTTTCCAGCGTTCTCAGTCCTGCTACCGTAAGTATTGGATGAAACTCACACCAAAAATCCAGTGATGCTGATTTGACCACAGAAATGTGAACGGCGGCTCATTTGACTGCAGTCAATGTGAAGATACCATCTTCTCTTCTCCAGAACCTGAACTAGACACTAGGAACAGATGAGGGTTTAGTGCATGTGCAGCAGAGCTGTTGATGGAAAGAAGATCATTCATTCAAACAGAGTCTGTCCAAGACAGTTTGGTTGATTTAAAAGGAGAAATACTCGGAAATGGAAAAACAAAATGATTTCTTATTACATTTGTTCTCTTTCAGAAGAAAAATGACACAGACATGTTAAAACTCTAAAAACAGGATTTTTATCAGATTGGGGCTTTTTATAGGCTTGGGAGGATTTTACACCGGAACCATTTTGTATCCCTAAACTTGCCCCCCCTGATATTCTGTTTGTACCCCCAATAGAGGCTGGCTAGATCCGGCCCTGGTGTGACTTATACTCAAGTGCAACTTGTATGTGATTTTAAAAGAGGGCACTCTAGGTGTGTGCATGACAAGAGTGCAGAAGAAGAAACACCATCCAGTCTGAAACTGGAATTGTTCTAAAGTGAAGCAGAGGATGAAGAATATGAAGAATTTAACAGATTTAGTGATTTTAGTGATATAAAGATGTTTAGTTGACGTGTTGGTATTTTTCTTTGTGCTAAGTTTATCCTAATTGTTCACGTTGTGTTAATGTACTAGATTCCACCTGTTTCATGAAGCTAAATGAGCATCAATATGTGATGGTAGTTAAGGGTGCAGATATTCAGTCTGTCATTGTTATCTGTTTCATTATTGTCATTATTTGTGTAATCTTGTATCTTGGCCCAGAAATTTCTCACAAAAATGTGACATCCTCCAGAGCAACTTACATGTGTTTTTTTCTTTGTTATGCATTTATTGCTGCTGTATCTTATGCTCCTGAGCAACTTATAGTCCGAAAAATATGTCAGCCAGCAAGGCCAAGGGGGTCTCATATGGTTTAAAAGAGGGCAGAATATATGGGCCCCAATTGGGTTTGTCTACAGTTTCTGTGGTGGCTCCACCTGTGTTTGCCCACATTGGCTCCACTGCCCAGGGTCCGGCAGCCTGAGCGGCGACCCTGTTAGCTCTGGGCAGTCAGCCCACTGAGTGCCCGCTTAAGCCAATGTGGGCAAACACAGGTGGGGCCACCGCGGAAACTGTGGAGAAATCCAACTGGGGCCCACATCTTTTTGCCCTCTTTCTAACCATATGGGGCCACTTGGCCTTGCTGTCTGGGATGGTAGTAAAAAATAGGTGTTGATGGTATATCCAACACCTATTTGATGTTGATGGTAGTGCGAGGATATCGAAGCAGTAGATGAAAGAGAGTAAACAACTCATCACCTATACTCATCTTTTTATGTTTTTCCATCATTTTCCATACTAAATCCAGGAGTGCTGGCATGCTGCTCCTTCCCCTCTTCTCCGCTCTAAAAAGGTTACACACATTTAGCCACACCCCGAGTTTCTTTTCCTTCCCCTGGGCAATGTTCAGTGCCTCCGTCCAACTTCCACCACCTCGTCATTTATTTTCCAGGCCTATGTGCTTTGTCAAACAACTGGACTATCCACAGTATGGTTACAAGAACAATGTTTCCACCAGCACGCCCCGCTCCAACCTGGCCAAGGAACTGGAGAAGTACTCCAAGACCAGTTTTGACTACAGCGCCTTTGACAGCAGCAACAACCACCATGTGTATGGGAAAAGGGCCATTGCACCCAAAGCTCATGGCCAAAGGGACACATCACCCAAAGGACACGATGGTACGCTTTCTACTGTCATCATGTTTTTTTCTCACAATGTAGAATTTGCATTTGTATACTTAGGATTCCTCTGGGTCCACGTGGCCACACGTATTTAGAAAACCATGAGCAAACAGTGGCTTTCTGTGAAGATGGTCTTGCTACATTCTAACAACAGCCTATAAACCAGGGGTCTCAAACTCGCGGCCCGCGGGCCATATGCAGCCAAACTCCATACAGAAATGAGACGTCTGCGCGCACGCATCAAACATTCCGCGTGGACAAATCAGACCCTCGCGAGCGCTCCTTCCTCCTCCACGAGCAGAAACAGTCCTTGCGAGAGAGACTGACTACTTCCTCGTGAGTGATGCCCGCGCACAAGCAGAACCTCAGTGAGCGTGCTGCTCTCAGCTCAGAAATGGAAGAGGAGATGTTAATCCAGACATTTGAAACTGAGTAAAAATAGTTTTCTCTAGTCCAGAATTTCTCAGGTATTTTCTCTAACGCCCCCCCATGAAGAACTTATTCTTTCACGCCCCCCCACAACTTCCTGCTGTAAATATCATGGTAACGCTTTATATTAAGGTGTGCTTGTTAAGTATTAATAAGATATTAATAAGCATTAGTAAGATGCTTATAATTTGCTTATA